>NC_139589.1:22608668-22761168 GCF_946808225.1 Silurus aristotelis | reverse complement strand
CATCACTCCGTCCACCACTGGTTTATTTTCCTATCGCACCATTATGTTTTATTCCTTACTTAAAGACTTTTGTCTCTTTTGACAGACTACACAGGTCTTCAAGATTTGAGCAGAACTTGGGAAAAAGAGCGAAGTACCGAACACCATTTGCCATTGTGCTGTCGACAAGGTCAGTTCAGTGGTTACAAAGTGTTACAGCAGCACAGACGTCGTTAACAGTTGTTCCAGAATACCGTGCTCCATGTCCTTCCCCATTAAGCCTGCATAATACAGTACAAATTCAATAATTCACCCGGCACAGAGCATTACCAGTTATCACGATGTGCATGTAATTCTGAGTTAGTGGAGACATAAATAATGTTCGGGTTGTCTTGTTCAGATGTCCTCACCTCAGCCTTGCCAAAAGTCTAGCGATCTGCCTGTAATTGGTGCTTATTATGCCATTTTGCAAAGGCTTATACCAAGGACAGGACTACACTGAAATGTTTAATGTATGCCGCCAGTGAATCTCTGCCAACAGCAGATAGGAACGGTCCTTTCCATGATGGTTCTTGTTCTATACCATTGAAATCCCATTGCTGTTTTTCTTTTTTGCCATCTTCTATTTATCGATCCTCACTCCCTTCCTGTGGCTGCTGGTGGAGGTTGGATGCAGGGTAGTTGGTGTGTTAGTGGAAGAGAAGGTAGGCAGGAGAGGGCACCGAGGTTAATTATTCGATTACTGGGTGGCTCAGGCAGGAGCTGTTTAAACAGGACCCAGTCAGCAGGGGATTAGGCCTCATTACTTGAGCTAAAGCTACGCTGCCGATCCTCCGCCACTGCCCCACGCTGCCGTGGGCTAAGACGTGCCAGGGAATATTCATACGGCCCCTGGACGAAATGATAAAAGGGGTAGATGGAGAACTAGTGCACATAAATCTTGAGCTTAACTCCTCCAGATCTGTGGCATCATCACTCTAACTGTGTAGCGCTACAATTATCCCCCAAATGCCCTGTGCTCCGTGAGATTAACATCACTTCTCCAGTTACAGCTTGAACCGCTCCTGCTCTGCTCCTCTCCTCCTCTCCTCCGTTCCTGTTGTCCATCAGGCGTCTCGTGGCCAACAGAGTGTCTGATGGCAGGTGCTGATAATGACACTGCTTTGGCTGATGAGTGGAGATGAGAGGAGAAATGAGGTCAAGACTGTGTGCATGAACCGACCGTGTTGGTCATTGTGCTCGTGAACTCGGTTTGCATTAACTTTTTTTTTTGCCCGGGGCTTGTTTGTTAAGGGGGATCTTTTATCTGATAGTGTTGGGTCTCAGAACTGTTACTGTGCTGTGGTAGAGGAAAGAGTTGCTCTGGGCTTGCAAGAGCGAGGTTCATTAGTTAACTAATTAGCTTATGTTAAGTTGTTCATGTTTCTAAGCTACATAGCTGGCAAGCAAAGACTCCATGTACAAACTGTTTCATTGGCCATGGAACAATATTAACATACTGCTCTATTCTCCAGGTTCCTGTCTTTTTTTCCTTTTTTTTCACAACCCTGACACTGTACTAGCGTAAGAGTTTAGCAATTAACATGGAACAAGTTCCGAAAAATTACTTTACAACTTAAGTTATTATGACTATAAAACTATGTAAAAAATTGGAAAAACACTTAATAAATATGTACATGGGAGAGTGTTGGTAAATTATTAGAAGAACCCTATAGTTCCAAAAAAAGAAATCTACGATAAGTGGGCATGAACAGTGTCTACTGATTACCGTCACTCATCTGTTTCATGTAAAAAACATATAATAAAATAAATGAGGTAACGTTATGGGTTAAGGTGTTTTTAATGCACGCTTTCTAAGATTCATCTAAATGTCAACACAAATACTCAAACACCATTAAAAAACCAATACACACTATAACATCTATGAACACATGGGAATCTGTAATGGTTAAAATGCCTTTAAGGAACTGACCTGTAGATCTTTAGCTTTTCCTAGAAAATATATTGTGTTTGCTATAAACCCAGTTGATATTTGCCTATAAGTATTATAGTTATAGTTTTCTATAGACCACATAGATTCACTAATGTTTTTCCACTGATGGGGCCCTGTCCTGATTAGAAACTCTACCTGTACTCGGTTTACAGTCCCCAAAAAGGTCACATGTATACACGCGGCCTTCTTCAGCCCATATTCAGTTGCAATGCTTTAAATCGCCTGGAAGACACTCGTATTTCTGGGGAAGTCTTACTCAGACAACGAACACCTAAAGACGATATCCACCACATTGCTTTTTTCAAAGTCAGAGTCGTGAGTTGGAATGTTCTGTTCATCTGGTTGTACGTTGTGTGAGAGCTTTCTTTTTTTTGCTGTCTTTGAAAAAAAAGATAACAAACACCGCCTGGGTTGCCGCTTCAACGGCAAATGGAATTTAAGGAGCGTATACCGTCACAGAATCGTGCGCACACAGACAAGACAAGAGCGAGAGACGTCTATGGAGACTGTTAAACCATTACCAATAAAAATCCTATTAAGCCCATGAAAAAAAAAAAACGGTTGATTTTGGAGACTCTGTCTCTCCAATATGTGTGATCTAGCTTAAATCCGGGACAGAGAGCTACCATTATATAATTGAGGAAAAAATCAATGAAGGCAGCTGGACGTGGCTGCTGTGAGCAGGGCCACGTCCATATGGAAGGTGCACAGCTTCGATCGGTGTCTGGGATTGGCTTAGCTTCACTAGCCTAATCACACACTGCGCTGGTCGATGCCAGGCCTTGGCTCTTGGCACTCGCAGCATATGTTAACATTAGTTTTTCCTCCCCCTGTCTTAACAGCACCTGGGATCCGAGCCATTTAAAAGCAAAAGAAACAGGGATTATATTAAAGATTGCCTGAGGATGTTTGGGTGGCCAGTAGAGGAGAGAAGAGTGCTACGAAGGATATTTATTTTTATCGACTCTGTGTTGTAGAAACAGGAAGATTTAGAGAGGCTTGACTACTAAAATTCCCTTAGAGACGTTTGCTCTGAAAAGGATGAGAAAAGGTTTCCGAGTATACGGCATGTTGAAGTTGATTGGAATCTTCAGCAGAATAATAATGCTGTTATGACTGGAAAAAAAAATCTGTCATATTGAAATTATCTTAAACTCGCCACCATTTTTGCTCTGAATCAATGCAGCAGTTCCAAAGAAAAGGCGAAGGAACACCTACAAGTTTGCGAGATGCTGATTGTACGTTCTAATAGATAACAAATAATCTAGGATGGTAAAGGAATCAGTTCTTCCTTCCAGGAGAACCTTTGGAACCCTTGGTGAAGCTTAACAGCGATTTTTCTATAAAAAGGATCCTCAAGGAACCCTTTTCCTTCTGTAAATAAACCGAATTCACATGATGTTAATGTGCATACTGGAACATTATTGGCTCTAATATTTGATGATGCAATACGCAAACTCAGATTTGCCATTTAAATCTATACATCTACACTGAAGTGACCTAGGATTCAATTGAAAAATGTTAGCGAAAGCTCATAAGTACAGATTTTATAAACTTCTAATAACAAATAACGCATACACTACTTGTTGCTTTTATACGTTCTTCTGTGCAATGTGGATTATGATAGCTAATGAACTGATTGACGCAACAAAAGTGTGTTCCATACTAGCTTTGTGTGTAGTCATATACAACAAAAAGGTCAACCTTTAGAACCTTCTTTAGTTTGTCCCTCTGGGAGAACCCAAATTGATCCTCGTTAGAAAGAAATCTTTTATTCACCCAAAGGAACTTTGATAACCTTCTTACCTTTTGTCCTTATTGCATTACATTGCATTTATTTAGTAAGATCAAATATATTTATAATCATTAACAATTGATAGCTATTTGTTAAGAAACAAGTTGTGTTCAATTTCAGTTTGGAACCAGGTCAGGAACTCCTACCTCTTGGTCAGATGATCCTCAGCTTCTCTGCTGCTGACCTGTAACCCTGCAAAAACTGGAGCATATTTACAGATGAGAGAAGCTGAGTCGTGTTCTGCCATATAAATTGGATTTGGATTGGACCAATTATGCCATTAACGGGGTTCAAAGTGGGAGCTAATGGCTGGAGACCTCATTTACATAGCATTAGTTTAATTGAGCTGCAGGCACAGGTTCTTGCAGCCTAGCATGAGTGGAAGGTCCGGGCTAATGTTACTGATGGATTGGTGATGGTCTGACAGCAGCCTTTTACCTGACAGTTATATTAATTAACAGCTATCCTGTTACACAGGCTTTAAAAGCGATGAATAAATAAAACAGGTGATGATGCAGCAAATAGATTTTGAGAAACAAAGCACTGAGGTTATTGAATGTTGACATGGAATTGTCATAAATGTAGATTCGGTGTATCAGGGTATGTTTTTAATTCAAGGTAAGGGTTTTTCAGTAACAAAAATCGAAGTCAGTCTTCTCTTAGGAAGAGACCAGCCACATCTGAAGGGAGACTCAGTGAAGCGGGTCAGGCAGGAAGCTCTTTTGTTATGTAAAAAGCCGCTATTTGATCCGGGAGCAGAAAAAAAAGGAAAGAGAAACCTGGCCCGATAAACTTCTCATCAGATAATTGAAGATGCCTTTGCTCCAATTTCTCTCCTTTGCATAAGTGTCTGATCAGCTTTCAAAAGCAGATAGTGGGGAAGACGGAGGACGAAGGATGGGTCCAGGCGCCGTCTCCTCTCTGACAATATGCAATAGTATTCAATACAATTAACTGAGAAATAATATGAAACTATATGAAACCATACATTTCTTGAAAAATTATAAACTGTGCATTTTTGTGTCAATTTCTGGTCGTAACTTTGTTCGTAAAATCGTAGGGATTTTGTTTGTATATTAATTGTGGGTATTTTCCTGGAAACCCAGTAACACTTGTTCCATGGAGGCCTTAAGGACCAAACCTGTGGTGTGATGTATTCATTGATTAGGCTAAATAATTGTACGTGTGTTCAGATTTAAACAAAGTGGGAATGTCCTAAACCAGACATTTTCAGTCAGTGAATTGTGTCCTCGGCTGAAGATGTGAACTGGATTTTATAGGTTGATTTTGAAACCTACTCATGCAGATATTTAGCCCTTTTTGTATTTGCTGACAATATCTTCCAACATTCCATCATGTTCCCAAAAATGTATAAACAACTTGTAGCCTAGTTGAAACCAAAAACCCAACCTGAGCAGGCAGTTACTAAGGATGCTAAAAACATATTTCACAACTTCACATGTTCATATTAGTCAGCGTAAAGTTTCGGTTGTCCCACAAGCTTTAACACATCACCGTGGCTGAGTTGTGCTCTTGGGGCCCTTGAGAAAGGCCCTGAACTCGCTGTGCTCTACAGGTGCTGTATCATGTCTGACAGCTTCCTAGCATTGCATGGCGGATGTGAAGAAAGAATTTCACTGTGCTGTAAACCTTTCCTTTTACATTTACCTTTTGTAAATTTGGCTGGTCTTTTTAAAACTTTTTGGCATATGTTTTTGTATTTGTAAAACATCAATATCAGCCATTCAATGTAAATGATGCATTTCTCTTCGATTACATCCCTACACCTTAAACAGTTTGTTATACGCTTGTCTCCTGTGAGTTGTTTGATCACAAGCGTCAGATTGTAAAGCTGGTTCAAATTTTTATCTCGGATATTTTTTTTTACCCGTTTTCTTTTTTTTTTTTTTTTTACATATAAAAATATGCTTTTATAATATACTTTGTTTTTTTTTCGTATATTTTTCCCCCAAGTCCACTCTCGAAGGAGCCATTCTAGCGCCTGTTGCTGTAATTGGAGGCGTAGACTAAGAGTTTTGCACTCATTAGTCCCCCACAACTTCTCTCATCTCTTTCCATTCTAATCATATTTCAGTGCATCCAAGTCGTGCGCCCCCTCGCTCCCTCTGTCCTCCTCCCTCTCCCACCTCTCCCTCGCTCTCTGTCAGTCTTTAACTACACTCCACTTTGGCCACTGCTCTACTTGTTACAGCCGCAACATGAGTGCAAACAATCAAAGTGTTTGGGAGCACTGAAATATGCATGGCTCTCCGTGACAGACAGATAAAGCAGGGCAATTAGGCACGTAAATCCTAGAGCACGGCGAGGACTCGGCTGTCCTCCTCTTCCTCTCCCTGTCTCCCTCCCCTCCCCTCGGTCCGTATCTCTTTCCCAGCGCTACTCTTTTGCGCTGTATTAGTTAAATGTACTTTGTGTGTCGGCTCCCCATCAAATCAAGTAACACTTCCTCTAATTGGCTTATAAATAATACAGCAGAGGCCGCATTATAATTTCATCAGTGGTAAACATTGCGGGGGCAGTCGGTAAAGAATCTATCCCTCATTAATTTCCTTATTTGGGTAGATGGAATGGAGAAGGAAGTAAAAAGGAAAGGCAGAGATGAGGGTGAGAAAGAGAAAGAGAGAGGGGGATCAGGTGAATGTAAGAAACATCACCACAGGCAAACAGGGAGGGAAAGTTAAAAAAGGGCCGCGGGTAGGGGGACACCGCAGGTGCTTTTCTTAATAGATGTCAGATATTTGATTCGATTTTTGCCAGAAACCCTCACGACAAAGTCAAGACAGGAGCCCATTCCCTCCCTCCCTCCATCTCTCTCTCTCTCTCTCTCTCTCTCTCTCTCTCTCTGCCGCCTTCCTTCCTTCCTTCCTTCCTTCCCTCTGTCTCATGACTTCTCACTCATATCTTTTCTTCCCCCATTTTCTCTTCTTGTTTCTTTTTTTTTTTAAAGCAACTTTATGAATATTTCATAACAAGACTCATAAATATTCATTTTAATAGCTTTGCATAGTAGTTATTTCCGGTATTTTTTTTTCATAGAAAAAAACAAAAATACTCATTATAAATTCTTCATGCTCTAAAATAATAGCATGCATGAAAAAAAAAAAACAAGCATGCTTGCACGCACACACACACACACACACACACACACACACACACACACACACACACACACACACACACACACACACACATATTCTGCCACTGTAGAAAATAGAGACAAATTATAAACTCTACCCTACTGAGTTTTTGGTTTAAAGGTGCGGTCAGTGATAAAAAAAAAACAAAAAAAAACTTTTTAATAGAATATTTTTCTCTTTATAAAATATCTGCTCACAGGAAGCACTCTAGTCTTCATGCCTCTCAGTTGGGATCTGTAGATACAAGAGAAAACAATTGTTTTAAAAACCAATATCTGACTAGTTGGGACAAAAGCTTTTCCGCTTTCCTGTCAATCATGTAGTTTGTCAGTTCCACACAGCTGATCATGTCTTAATAAGTCCCACTCTTTAAATAGGGGTTTCCACTACATTTTGGATTTGTCAGTAGAGACTTTGGACTGTAAATAATATTAACAGTCTACTACAATGGCTTAGGACCGCAGTTTGCATGAACAGTTCTGCATTTAAGCAGCTATCACTAAACAGTACACCTCAACAAAGATGGAACTGAAATGAACATTTGGTGCCACCCAGATGAGGATAGGTTCTTTTTTTGAGTCTGGTTCCTCTGAAGGTTTCCTCTTATGCCATCTCAAGGCCATTGCCTTTGTCGACCACTGGCTCGCTCATTAGAGATCAACTTATTGGGAAATGGTGCTTGGCGGTTAAGGCATAGGACTTTAGATCCAGTGGTTATAAGTTCAAGTCCCAGCCATGCCAAGCTGCCACTCTACAGCCCCCCAAGCAAGGCCCTCAACTTCAGAGTTGAGATATGAATGATATAAATGTAAGTTGCTCTGAATAAGGGTGTCTGACAAATAATGTAAATAAACTTAAAAATCATAAGGAATCACAAACTTATAGGCACTAAACTTATACAACTTTATAATCCCCTTATCTCTGTCAAACTGCTTTTAAACAACGTCCATTAAAAGTGCTCTAGAAATAAAAATGAATTGAACTGGATTGAATTTGCCCAATCAGCCAAAAAAGCATTTGTGAAGTCATTCGAGGAGTTCTCAGGTTCCTCTGGCGTACCAGTTTGTCCCAGAGGTGTTTAGTTGGGTTCAGGCCAGTGCTCTCTCAAAGCCACTCAGGTTAAACCTTGTCTTCATGAAGCTTGCTTTGTGAACAGGAGCATTTTCAGACTGGAACACATTTAGAACTTATAGTTCCAGGTAAAGGGATAATTGTACTCAGCATGCAGACATTTAATATTATTGCATGGCCACAATTTTGGAACAGTCTGGTCCATTGAGTGTTCACAAAATATTTGGTGTTGCTCTTGAAAAAATGTCACATGATGATGATTGAGTGTACAGTTCCAACAGACGTCTAACACAAACAATGTTATTCGACTTGTGACTTTAGGGGAACTCTAAGTTTCTGTCGAAGTTTTACCCCCCGAGAGGATTATAAGCAAAAACAAATTATAATAATTTTGTATGGTGGCTGGGGCAAAGTGCAAACCAGTTTCCCATCAATCCTGGGCCCTAAACACCTTTATGTCTGGTTATCTTTTAAGTAGTAGCATGACCTATGTACATAATATATACAACACACCCACACCCCTGCTCCCCTGACACTTGTCTCGGGTTGTGGCTATGCTGTTGAGTAGGGCTTAATTAATATAGTAGTAAAAGGCCTGTCCGTTCCCTTTGTACGTGTCTACATTAGTTCCACTTGAGCGGTTTAACACTGTCAAACAAGCAGTATGCTTATTGACATCTCCCCCCCCCCCCTACACACACACACACACACACACACACACACACACACACACACACACACACACACACACACACACACACACACACACACACACACACACACACACACACACACACACACTCACTCACACCAGCCCAGTCATGGGTCACTGGCAGCATCCCGACAGGACCCATGTAGCTGTTAAAGGATGTTAACAGCCTGATTTGACAATCTGTGATACAAATAAGGGCTGCATATCTTACACGTCTGAGGGTAGAGTAATCTAATACACTGTATCTATTAAAAGTAGAGAGAAAATAATGTGCAGGTCAGGAACTTTTAATCCCAGAACTTTTTTTGTTATTAATGACTACATTTTATGTTCCTCTAAAGCGGAACCCTGATGAAAAGACAAAGCAATTTTGTACTTTTTGAGTCATAATTTTTTATAATATTTTACAGTCTTCTTTAGTCTGACAGCATTAAGAAATAACTTGCAGAGAGAAACGTGATATTTCTTCCAGGCGCCACACAGCAAGAGGGGGAACAAATTACAACTAATCAGCACAATGAGACATTTTCTTTCTTCAGTATGTCAGTCATGATGGCTTCCAAATCAGAGAGCTACAGGTTTTAAAGGTGTGGCTTTGGTAGGAATCACTGATGACAATTTCAATAGATAATGTTCAATGTTCAAGTCACTGAATATATCTTTATAATGTACTATATTATGATCTTATATGAACGTCAATCTTTAGTGATAAATATGGAAGGAATAAAACAGTAAAACAACCAATGATGAGGGAATATGGGTCATGTGATAAAGGCACATTGCCGAATGGCTAAATATTATATAATTATAATTAATAATATATATAAAATACATTTTATTGATGTATATTTAATTCTTTAATCCTTATTGCCTTTCTATTGGAGTTAATACAATCATACAATCTCTCTGTAGCATGACCTGGTGTATTTTATCAATCCTTTATCCTGATAACTTGTAACACAATTATGGCTTAACATCTAAGCACAAATCCCATCAACCCTAAATATTTTTTAATTTATATATATAAATTAAAAAATATCGATTTGGCATGCAGATGGAATTAATGTCAGAGCTGCTGATATAGAAAATTAATCATAAACTCCTGACGAATCAGAATCAGTCATGCATGTATAATGAATATACATCACTTATTCAATATCAAACAAACTTTTAATCACGATTATTTAGAGTATAACATTACACATACATGTTATGGCAGCAAAAAAAAATCTAGATTTACATACACATTTATGACATATGCTGCAAAATACAGAGCACATGCAGTGCACAAGCAGCAAGAAGACAGAAATGGCACTGGATCCTAAATTCCTCTCATTTACGATAATTAATCAAACAGCTGTGCATGATAAGAGGGTTTCATAATGAAACCGTTATATTTGCTCAACAAAGCAGATTCTCATGTGCATGAAAATATGAACTCAAATATAGCAACTCATTATTACACAAAAGTACTCAATCCACATAACTGTTTAAAGAAAGAACAGAATTTGGTCATGGCTGCAAGACTATAAATATTGTATGTTGCAAAAAAAAAACAAAGCCTGTGTTTGAAGTGCTGGGTGTGTGTGTGTGTGTGTGTGTGTGTGTGTGTGTGTGTGTGTGTGAACACAAAGAAAGCATGGAGGAGGGTGCTGTAATTATTGTACAAATGCTTTCTGACATCTCGTTATATTAAAAAGACATAGGAGGTTTCTCTGAAACACGGCTAACCTCTCCGGCACGATGGGTCTCCACCTATCGGCACAGCACACCTTTAAGACTAAGCTAACAACATTATTATACAAATGTGGAACGGGGGAAAAAAGTTGCATTTTTACTTCTTTTGAAAGAAATTTTAGTGTAATCTTTATCAGTGTGCAAAGTGTGATTGCAAAAAAGTAATATATTTCTGTGTTTTTTGTTTATTGCATTATTCTGTGCGCACTTTCAAGAACATTTCTGAACGAACCTGTTTTCTATAAACAAACAAGAAATATATATTCAAACCATTGAAATATAATATTCAAATCTGGCACAAAAACCCACGAAAGTAATGTGATTAACATTGTGAGATAATTAATCCTCCGCTTTACCACGGTTCGATTCGTACACCTACTGGTTTATTGCGGAATTGCATTCACCACATAACTAATTTGTTTCGCTGATTTTCCCGCTCTCTCTCGTGGATTGAACGATTAACCAAAAAAACTTATAGGGAACTGCTTTGATGGAGTTTCATGTTGAAATAATGAAATTTATTACTAAAAATATAATTAGATTATAAAATAATACAGTACACAAACTTTTATGCTTTTATCGCAGTTTTTAAAAGTAACCACGGCGATAAACGGGGGATTACTGTAATCTCATAAATGTGACATCACAATAACGATACCACGCCGTCAAATCACCCAGTATTGTAGAAACGAATAATCAAAGGCTTGCCCTGAGAAGTCGATCACATTTACGTAATTAATGAAATGTAAGATGTAGATAAAAGATTTGTTTATTGTTTATTATTTATTTATTATGTTTAAGGTAATGAATTCCTTTAGTATTCAAGATGGTACACTGTATCTGTGGACAACTAGATACGTTTGGTGGCAGATCAAGGCTCCCCTTTTGGTTTTGGCCCGTCTCTGATCTCGAAGTGCTTGCACTGTACGCATCGACTTTACATAATCAAGTGCCGCTGGTCCTTAAAGTTCTCGTGTGTTTAAGAAAAACAAAAACGCTGTTTGTGTTAAGACCGATTAACCACGAGAAACACAATCAGAGGTGCTTTTTATTACACGGTGGCAAAGCAGTAATATTTGCAATGACACCAACTTCCTAAAATCGAAGCACTTCTCATTTCAAGCTCCAATGACCTCAAGGATCAGCAAGGAGTTCTGGGGGATCAGTAGCCGATACCGGGGACAAGCGTGAACAAGACTGCTCTGAAACAGCATTTTTATTTTTTTTTGTCTAACCCTAAGGTAGGAATATAGAGATGAAACATATTTCTATATTCATATAAGTAAAGGTACGAGCAGATCTCGTGTCAAACTGTACGGCTCATGTATTTATTTCCCCACGGCCCATAAAAAGAGGGTTAACTATATTTAACAATATGCACTCTAACCCCGCCTCTGCTTAATTAAAATGAGAATCACATCTGTGGCTGGAATCCGCACCTCATTACTCTGGTATCTCATTAGATGCGTATCCCTCGGGAAAGCGCCCGAAACGCACTCTTAAAACACTTTTGCCTCTGTCTCTCGCCGCAGATCTGTCTCTCGTGGGCTTTAATCTCTCCTCATGCAGCCCGTGTAAAAGTTCTCATGTGAAGACGGAGGACGCTGCCGATGGAGATGTTCCCGAAAGCCAATTAAAGAACACCACCATATGAAGAAAGTTATGGTGAAAAAAAAAAATGTATCGCAACAGCAGCATAGGCTCAAAATGAAAGTTTTCAGCATATAGGAAAAGGAAAAAAAAACCTTCCCGCCATTTTTATTCGTACACAACTGACCTAGACAGCAACCCTTATCTCCAGACAAAACAAACCAGTGTTTTAGAATAGAGGGGGAGGGAAATATGACGTTCATCCAGAAAGCTCTGATAAATGCTCATAAGAAACAGTGCTATAAAGTTTGTAAGGTTGTTGGTGTGCATCAGCAGCTTTGAGACTCTCTAGCGTTTTTACCCCTGGTGCGTCAAAGCAGCGGCGAGTCACAGAACGAACACGGCCCCTGTAAGATCTTTTTCACCCAGTCTGGATCTGTAAAGAGGGAAAGAGGAAATGGAAATCCAAGAGAGGCGATGAACATGATGCAAACACAAGCCGGCAATCAAGTCGCCGTTTTCCGTGATTGTGTTTCGCAGGAGAGTGGGGGTTGAGACGACCTGATTAGCTAATGTCACGGCGCAGGTATGAGAGGTGGGGTTTCATGAGGTGATGCATGTTTAATGGGAGCTGATGTCAGCATGGGTACGCTCGTGTGGGTGTGTCGGTGCTCCTTTTACTGCACCGTACAATGCGCATGGTAAGAGCTGTACTTTTTAAACTCACCTAGACGTGTTTTTTCCACCTAGCTACTGTTTACTACGGCGCTGTTCACTGCCACGTGCTACGAACGATTGTAAATAATTAACAACAGAAATGAACAACTTCACATTTAGAAAAATCTATCAAACTAATTAGACCGTCACTGCTCGCAAATGAATAGCGGACCTACTTGAAATTGTAAACGAACCCAATCATGTACCAAATGGAATTTCAATTCATTGTTAAAAATCAAATCATTGTTTTTATGGATTAAAATTGCACACAAGCCCCACAGAATCCCGAAAGAAGCAGAGTTTTAACCCCTTACTCGACGAGCTGGGTTTTATGCGCAAACATTTTTATAAGTGTAGGAAAAATATCACTTCACTTATTATCATCCTTCTCTGTATGAAAAAAGTGAATTAATGACAGTACAGTATTGATCTAATATTATAACATTATTTAATCCAACTCTTGTCCTACAGGATATTTAAAATAGTGTGTCTCTGCCACGAGAAGCCGCTGGGCAGAACTCTGATGGATCGCCAGGTCTTACCCTCAGGCTGTGGCACTGAAGCGATGCTGTCCTGCAGCAGGCAGCGGCGGTACGACACACTCTGACAGACCTGATATGACCGTACACACCTAAAATAAACACACACAGAAACATGTGGATGTGGCAGTTAGGTCCGCTCAGTCAGATGTATTTTTTATAGAGTATGAAGGTAAAATCACTGACCGGGTTAAAACTGGTTATATTATACGGAAAAAATGTAGGATGAGATTATTTAGCTGGCATTAATACAGACTTGCTTGGCTTGTGGACTATTGATTTGTCAAAACTTGCAATATCTAGTAACAACTAAAGCCACAGGTCCTTAGAGAGCATACTGACCTGGAGGTTAGGGGCAGGAAAAGATCGAGATTTTTTTTTTCTGCTTTCTACTGTAAGCATTGTTTTCCCCAGGAAAATCACTCTTCACCAACAAACGTAAAATAGATCTCTCTCCAGCTACAAAATCGATGTAGCAGCACCGTACCGGTTCTGTGCTTAGTGACCAAAAGGGTTAAAAGTTCCTATCTCAAGGTGGCCTGATGGGGTCCTTGAACAAAACCTTTAACCCTGAACTGCTGCAGAAGATCTCCCTAGATCCCAGCTGAACCTGTGCTCCGACCTCAACTTCCTTCCACACGTGCGCATTTGTGGACAAAAAGAGTCAAACTAAATTTTTATGACCAGATTTTCTTACAGAAACAGAAAAACAATTGTCACCAGCTGATAACATGAACGAATTGTTTCGAAAAACTTCAGATCAACAATCAGTCATTGCTAAAAGCATTGAAACGCACAATGCATGCTGGCTATGGAAAATGATGAACTTTAAGTTGTACGCTGAGCAACATCACATCATCCTCTCATTGCTTATTCTCCTTCAACAGCATCACTAATAAATGAATGATTTAGTTTAACATTTATTGCTTATTTTTAACAGGGTTTTTTTTTTCTTTTTTTTTCTATAATTGCATAAGTGATATATACACACTATACAACCAAGACAGGTGAATGTATAATTAAATTTACATACAGTGCCCTATACAATTATTACCAATCTCCATAAAAACGCTTGAATTATTGTCCGGAAAGGTTTTAACCGAAAATAATTAATTATCCATTACTTTTCAAACTACACTCTCAGTATTAAAATACGCGTAACAAATAATGACATCCCACAGGAATATATCAAATTTCTTGCAAATGATGCCATTATGAAGAAACACGGTGACCATAATGAAGACGTGCGCAGATGTTTAATAGCACACACTCTTACCTGAGCCATATGTGTCCGCTGCTACACACAGCCTGCTTGCGGTCAGTAAAGGGCAGAACCTCTTTACACATGCTGCAGTACTCGGGAAACGTCTGCTTGTTCATTTTCTTCATAATGTGACCAATTAGAACCTGTGAAGGAATGAGAATGCAAGGCATAATAAATCTTTCGCTATATTTACACGCATTATATATGCACACACATATATGTTAGGATTTGACCTTTGGCACGCTTCTTCCTCCCACCTTTCCATTTAACTTTATTACTTTTTTGAGCAAACATTCGAAAATTAACACGTCTTAAAACAATGCCCACGTCATATTCTAATAGGATTCCAATCGTTCTTTACTTATTTAATCTATCTGCCCTTTTCACGTTCAACACCACATCAGGTCTGCGTAGATTTACTGTCTAATGCAGCAGCTATATTTGAGATGAACCTTTAGACTAATATGAGAAAGGATTACGCTTGCTATATTCATACATCGTGCTGCTAATGACTTAAGTACAAACACTGTGTTGGAGGATAAAAACTTTGAGTTTGTGATGTACAGCGTACGATCTTTTATCTGAATTTCGATTTCTGACGCTCCAACTTTGAAAATAAACCTGCATTAGTTAAGCAGATTACATGTTGAATAGAGTTCAATGCCTAATACAGCTATTCAGTGACCTCGAATGACCTCGTCCTTAATTTAATTTTTCTCTCTCTTATTTGTTAAAACCCCCAAAGTTGGTCTGTGGTGATCTTTAATTTGGCAGGACCTAGTCTGGGCATCTCCGTTCTAAACCCTGTATGTAAAGCTATAAGGCAGGGATGACTAAAATGCAATTTGCTGAATATTTGATGTATACATTACAAAATACCCCAAATGTGGCTGAAACGTGTGAAACGTCTGAAATGTGAGTAAGCGAGTCTCACCTTGGCAGCTCGATCTTCATTGGTAGGATCATTAGACAGGAAGTCGCAGATTCCTTTAGTGGGGATGCGTGTATTCTCCGTGACGAGGGTGTGCATGTAGACCTCTCCAAGCACCCTCTTCATGTGCTCACGTGTCAGGTGCGATTCCACCTCCTCGATCCATGCTGTAATTTCGCTGAATCGCTCATCATCTGGGTCTCCTTCGGCTTCCTTCGCTTTGAGCTCGTTCGTCTCCGAGCTCCCTTCCACTCCGTCTCCGTCCACCTCATCTGGCAGAAAAGCTTTGCTGTCCTCATGGGTGGGCCTCCAGCGTGCCTTCACTGGCGGCTTTTGCAAAGACTGGTGGAGGACCCGCAAAAGGAAGAGTTTGAATCTCCAAAGGTACATCGAGTTTGACATGGGTGTCTTCTCATCTAGTTCATCTTGGAGGAATTGAGGAATGCGTTTGTCGTGCATTACACGCCATCGCACCAGATCCAACAGGTCAGCCTGCTTGTAGAGACTTTGCGCTTGTGATTCAAGAAGCTCTGCTCCTGCTTCGTCTGGCGTCTTGAGCGTGACGAATTGCACGATGTTGGTGCGAACAACTGGGTGCAGCCCATTGATCATGCCTTCGGTGTTGGCCAGAGCCAGGTATGCACCGTTTGGGCTGGTGGAGATCCCGTGGATGCGGCAGCCACGGACTCCTTCGGGAAGCTGTACCTCCTGTTGCTTAAAGACGATAGCCGAGTCAGTAAAAACCGGTGTTAGTTTTTTAACTGTACCATCCAGCGAGCATGTGAAGACTTGGCTTCCATTGTGTGTTGCACTTAAGGATGTAATTGGGGCCGAGTGAAGTCCAGTAACATGAGAGTTGTGCACATTTAGACCAGCTTTGGAGATGAGCAACAAGCACCAGAAGACATATGGGCCCCGTGCTGCGACAACCAAGCTACAGTTACACTTTTGCTGCGGGTGGAAAAGAGTGATGCATTTGACGTCGCTCACTGGAATGTTATCAGTGTCTTGCCACAGCACCACTGGCTGTTTGAGAGTAAAGTATCCCTTCACTGCCTTCAAATTCACAGGCAATATTTTAACAGGTCCCACTGTGCTGCCCACGATCAGGCCGCTCATTTTGCGTCCACTATGCTCATACTCCCACCAGGCCAACACACTCGGTGACGACACATCCGATTTGATAGTGTTGCAAGAAACCACAGATTCTTTTCCTTGCACAGGCAAACAGAACTGCCACACCACCAAGTCCCCGTTTTCCATCAGCACAGCCAAGAGAACCGTCCCCACGTCCTTGCACTCGTTGTTGCTCTGGATTTGATGCGTGTTGCAAAGGCTGGACCACTCCATGCGCACAGGAGTCTGCATCCGATACCTATTCTGTAGCTCCTCGAGATCCTCCAGGTCTTCCGGCGAATGTTCTGATGCACCGTCGCTCGTGTAGTTCCTAGACTTCAACATGTCACCATAAAGCTCTGTGAGGTTCAGGAGCTGAGTCCATTGCAGTCGCTTGTGGCAGCTATGAACAGTCAAACGGCAGTCTAGCGTCAGGCAAGCCAGAATGCAGCGCCCGTTCACGTCGCAGCCGAGCGGCGACCAGCTGGTGTACTTCATGCCACGCAGAGCTCCGCCCTGGGGATTCATAATTCTGTCCAGCAGAAAATTCTGCCTAATTAAAGGGTCATCGTGGTTTGCACATTTTTGTTTCACCGATTGCACTCTGTCCTCCGGGCCAACCTAACAACAAAAGCAAATGATATTATGCAAATGTGAATGTAAATAGACGTGAATATATTGACAATATAATTATGCATCTTCTTTGATTGAGATCAGGATGTAGGACATGTTCCTGCCTACAAAACCTGTTTAGTAGATGGTGCAGCAAATCTTTGTGATTATCATGGGAACCCAAGAGCTGAAAAAGATTGTTAGTGATGTAGAATTCCTTCACATTTTAACCAGTGCTCTTTAGTTCTCATTCACATCTCACTGTGTTTTCTTGTAGCAAATATCAGTAAGAATTTGCATGCAACATACAGTAATAATGCACGAGTTCTTATAGTTATTGCTGCAAGATAATTGGATCAATGAATGAATGAATGAATGAGTCAATTAATGAATCTAAGAATCAATCAATGAATGAATCAATGAATCAACGAATGAATCAATGAAAGAATGAATCAACGAATGAATGAATGAATGAATACTTGCCTGCAGTTCACACACGGACTCCGGCACGGGGATGTGAGTGCGGTGCAGGACTAAATCCTGGCTGTGCGTGCGCTGGTCGCACACCAGCTCCATGAGGGAAACACTGTTGACGGTGGATATGGCGAGTCGGTGATCCTCCGACCACGTCAACGCCTCCAACCCGCTCACTGGACTCAAGAGCTTCACCACCGGCTCTCGCTTTACGATGGGCCCGAGTTCGGTCCAGAAATCCATATTCGCCGCCGGTTTCTCTGCAGACGACGCCTCGCCCGCATCCACAGCGCGGTTCGGTTCAGAAGCCGCCATTTTCCGGATGAAAATAAACGCTTCCGTCTCCAGGAAGTGGCGGCAACGGAAAAGGCGGGATTTCTTGAGCGCCTTTCGAGTTCGGGTTGCCATGTTTAAAATAATCACTCCGCTGCATATACAGTATCATAATAAAATGGCTTAATTACTTACCTGCTACTTTTACAATTACAATAACATTTTATTATAATCGGTTATAGAACAAGAGAAAGGTGACCTTTTAAAGATTTACCTCTGCTGAATAAAGTCTTTGACACCACAATCCTGGATCCTCAACTTTTTTCTTCACTTGCCAATTTTAACCTTGTTATTGGATTTAGATTAGAATAGATTAGATTCAATTTTGTCATTGTGAAGGACAGGACATGTACAGAGCCAATAATATGCAGTTAGCATCTAACCAGAAGTGAATAAGTGGCCTATTTACAATAGATAACAGCAGATAAATAAGGTATGAGGTCCATAAATACAGGGGTGAGGGAGATTAATGTACAGCAGGTGCAATAGGTAACAATAATATGGTATATATAAAGTAATATACAATATACTTTGCAAAGATTATGCATTGATAGACATGTCAGAAGATAATATACTCAAATGACATGATATAGTTATGTACAAGTATCAATGTAGTATGTATGATACAGTATATACATATAGTATAAATATGGTTGGAATGTACATTAGTGCAAATGTAAGTATGGACAGTGTGAATAGTGCGAAAAGAAAAATTTGCTATCGCTTATATTCGGCCCCAACAATAACATCATATGACACTGTCCATGTGCATAATGCAAGCTTTATAAAGACATAGCCAACAACTACATCTTCCTAGTTCTAATCGAATAAGAAAAAAACACCAAACATGTGCCGTATGACAGACTACATCTATAATAATAATGTGCATAAAATTATCCGCTTCATTATTTATTAAGAATTAAAAATATTTGCTTATATTTCACAGTTATATGGCTGGTTTCCAAAGTAAAAAAGACCAGGAGTACAGATGAGATTGATGTGAATATTTGTCACTTGTGGGATTTATTAGACCGGTGACATCATTTATCACGCATCAGAGAGAGACAGCTTGAGAGATCATTCATTGTTGAAAGCATATGATGCCTATCAGGAGGCCTGGCAGAGGGATTTCACTGTGTCACCCCTGTGACAGTTCGAAAAGCAGCACGATTTATAAATGATCTGTCCTGCACATTTTCAACTTTAATGCTTTGTTTCCAATACAGTTTCTTCTAGATCCCCTTGCACTGCACAATAATATAATATAATATAATATAATGATTATACTATAATGATTCACTATCATAATACATTTCAAATGTAAATATTTAACCTATAACCCTTAATAAATGTCTTCCTATGTAATTAAATGTCATTGGCAAACAAATTCTAGAATTGTTTATTTTTTAAAAAGCTATCTATCAAATACCCAACTTATAATATTTAGGTTGTGTTTCTAGCTAGCGCTAGCCGTTACTAGCTAGTGGTTAGTTTTTGAAAAAGGGATCTTTGTATCTTTTCTGAAACCCCTTTGTCATAGGGTTTTATACAGAACATTTTAGGAGTATCAAGACAACACGCTTATAAGAATAGGGTTATTAAGCATCCAACGTCCTTGACAACGCATTTTAGTAGTTCCTTTCCGAATGACAAGAGAAAAAACATCCTTAAAATACTAGAACCACAAACCATCCGAATAAAGTATGGGGAACCAGAATTTCCAATCTTTCTAATAGGGTTCTTCTTCTGGAACCCTTTTATGAGTTGAAGTGAAACTGTAGTTTTTCTAGATTTAGCCTTTTTGTGTGTGTGTGTATATGTATATATCAGGACTAATCCCTACTCCCTTTGCGTGTTCGTAAAAATGTTCTACCTAACGCTGTTCTACCTCACGCTATTTGCTAGCTCACAGCAAAAATTGTGTGCTTGTGGACAGTCCATAGAAGAAGCCAGTTTCATTACAACTCTATGCATCTAGTCAGTGTGATGCCTCATCCAATAGAATAAGCTGTGTTGTCAAAAGTGTTTAGCGAGCCTAGGTTTCTGTAGTAATGAAACAAATTGTTACAAATCTGCAAGACAAATATGTTGTGGTGACACAAATATTTTAATCTCCCCCTTTTCTGTCATTTGTTTCAATAATCGGATAAATAAGTAAATAGAGACCTTGGTGTATTCTAATCTTAATGAAGCGTGTATGGTATGAATATTTTAGAGACTTGCTGCAGTGTGTTTGTAGGGTTTGACTCAGGATGATCTCTCCTAGACATGTGCGGGATTGTGGGATTAAACATTCATCAGTCCTTGTCTTTTAGATTCTCTTTCTGCGTCTGAGCAGGCCTAGTCCTACAGGACCGTGTGGCTTATCGGATTATGTGTTACAAACCTTAGTCAAAGCACTCTTTGCTATTCATATCCTATTTGTACCTGGGTAATTGACTGAGGTGTTTTGGATTTACCTGTAATTCTAATACCTTATATGTATACGATTAATAAAAAAAAAAAACAATAATATTCTGTATAATAGTGTATGAAATCGTTTTTTTTTTTTTTTTTTTTTTTTTTTTTTAGCTTAGACAGGATTTACATTGAATGCTACTTATGCAAAAAAGTAGATAACACAACAGCGACAATCTTAACTTTTAAATCTTTCAAATATTTTTGGGATCCGTGCTATCAGTTCTGTGGTTGTAGATTTACTATTTCTTTTCCAGCTCTTCTTCTCAGCAGAACTCTTTGAACACATCCCGCCCGAGTCCTACAGGGACGCAGTGACGGATGGTTCATTGCATGTGCTTTAATCATTCAGCTGGGTGAACCCCCAGGGAGAGGTGCTGCAGCGCATTACCCAAAACACACAATCACTGATATAATTATAATGATGATAATGAAATGTATTTAGAGCATGTCTCTCCCTCTCTCTCCCTCTTCCTCCTTTTTCAACCCCCCCTTACCATCTCATTTTGAGGAGGAAGTCGTGGGTGCTGCTGCTGTCTCAGGCAGGAAAAGAAAATTTGTTGTGTTCTGGCCCCCTGTGTCTCCTTGTGGAGTCTGGCCGTGCCCGGCAGGACGGGGCGCCGGAGATTAGCCGTCAGAGCTGACGGCTTTGCATGCTTCGTGTGCTGTCAACTGCGAAGGCTTACCTGACAGGTGTTGCTCTCTCTCAGATCCTCAGTCTCCTCCTGAGCTGAGGCGTCCTCAGGGCCGCTCTGGGCCGCTCTAGGCCGAGGCGTCCTCGTGGCCGTTCTGAGCAGCCAAATCTCTCCTAATTGAGAGCCTGATGATTTCTGATCAGTGTGTAGCACAGCCCCCGCAAGGTAACAATTTCCCAAGTACAACATCCAATATGCATAGACAAACTTTTAAGAATGAAGGTTATAATAACCAGTGCCATGCTGGTATTACTGTGGAGAGATACGCTTAAGACCGTTTGTGAAATCATAAAAACTGTCTCAGGTTCACTATCAGTGCTATTAAAACACCCTCGACTTTGAGATCAAAATCAGCGTCCCTTGAACCTGGAGTGTAGTCTAGATAATATGTGTGACATTTGACTAGGAAAAACTTGTCTGGAGCCATGCTGGGTATATAATTCCCTTAAGTAGCTGATGCAGATTGCCAGTGCCTGTAGCACATTTCATTTAAGTGAGCACTTGGGTTAATCTACTTTTATTTCTCTATAGAATTGGGCCTCATTAAAAGAAATGGAAACGTAAGTGTGCTAAAAAAAAAGCAGAGGAGCCCAATGAGTAATCGTATGTATGCATAGTGATAATGAATTAATAATTCATAGCTGTGTGATGATTAATTAAAAAAAGGCCCCAGGTCCTGTGGCAGGTATAGCCTGAAACACATACTGACATCCCCTGCGAGCCACAGAACATCTAAACTTTCTCCCCGCTTTCTTTCTGCTTCTGCTTTCTCAGTCTGTCTTCCCTTCAGGCCAGGTGCAGGGTTGCTTCCATCCCTCCGGTGGGGTGAATTTCAGTACATTTGTGACAGTAACATTCTTCTTTTTTCTACTTTTTCTATGAGAGCATCCCGGGGTTTTGAAATTCATATCATGTCCATGGCGACTTAGGAGACTACGCTTTTAGGTCAAGTTCAGAGTAGGTCACTTGTTCCATTGGTGTGTCACAACATTCTCAATACGATGATGCTGTTTTTTAAAACTTTCTTCAACAATGCTGGGTCATCCTGGATGTCTATAGCAGAGATACTGACAGCTGGCATTGGGCACGGCTGCAAGAGATCTTTGAAGGCCAGGGCCTTCATCCCTATCTCTCCCATGCTAATGGAACAGGGCTGGGCTGCCCATATGGCACTTGTGGGAGTAGAGTCCCTCTGAAGCCTGGCACTTCGACCACACAGCCATTCTGCTGTTCTGAGACTGGACAGATCCTCACCAAACTCTGCCCACTGCTGGACAGCCTAATGGATGCGTTTGGTGATTGGACAACATTGGGTGAGGCCTTTTGTGTGCTTGCCAATAAGAAGGGCCAAATTGTGGGTAGCTGAGAGAGATTTGGAGTTCTTGGGTCATGTCCTTGACAAGTTTATTCACCTGGAATTGCTGATACTAAAGCTGGACACTTTCCACATCTCCAGTATTACTTTAACATGGAGGTAGAAGCAAAGTATCCAAAAGAGATTTTTACAGAGTGATTAAAAAAGTTTGATTTATTGAGGCCTCTGGCATGCTGAGCATCTTCAGGAAGACTGATGAAATCAACAAGTGAGCCTTAAAAATCCTGCAACCCAATCAATATTCTGTATTCTGAACAGAGTGGGAAATGATGTATAGTCTTTTGTGGTTTGAGTGAGTTAGCTAGCAGAGTGGACGTCCTTCAACGCGAGGTCAGGGAACAGTTTCCCTGCCAGAATCCATCAGAGGAGGGAATGCAAACTGGAGCCTAGGAAGGGTATGAGCAGCACCAGGCCTTGGCTGACCACATCCCTTCCTCTCTGCACTTTCAATTCTCTCCTGTGGGGTTTGGAAAGGGTGGAGCAGTGTGTGGGTTCAAGCCAGCACTGGCTCACCTTAGGCCTCCCAATGCAAGCGCTTAGCTTCTTTACCCTATTCTATCGAGCCACACACATTTCACAAATATACCTTACCCCTAATACCACCAGAGCTGACAGGTGCAATTTGTAGCAGGGACCTAAAAACCCAGTATTTGCTAATTATGAAATAGTCAGCAGAAAATTCTTGGCTTGACATAACGGTGCCCTGATTTTCCTACTTGAATATACAGTATTCTTCTGCTAACTAAGGCCAGGCTGTTAAACAGGTCACTCTTTGAGCACCTCCCTCCATTCCTGCCACCTTCTACCTTGGAACTGGAACAAAAGCTACTGGCAGCCTTTTCCCCCGCCTTTTTCTCCTGCCTTTCTGTTTTATTGGTGACAGCTGCCGTAATACAAACTCGCAGAGTGAGAGGAATGATGTGTCAGTGGAAGGTCCTTTAGCCTGCACCACTAATCTGTCACATGCGGTTTGTTGTTTACCGTTCCTCAGGCTTGCTGACCGGCCCTTGGTGAGCCCTGCGCCGTAATGACGACAGATGCTGACCCGTAGAAGTGTGAATCTTGCCGATTTCCCCCCGCTGCCAACCTGTAAATTACAGCTATCGGGAGTAATTAGACCCGATAAAACCTTTCCAAGCATCATCCCCCATGCACTCTCTCTCTCTCCCCTTCATTCTCTCTCTCTTTTGGCCTGCCAGTGACACGAGAGTGGGGGATTTGAGAGGCACAGGGTTGCTGGCATTGACCGATCCCACAGTTAACCTGTCTGTGACACTTTCTACTCTTATTACTTATCTCCTGCTCTTCTCTACAGCTTTCACAGATGTGGCTGCAGAATGTCCGGCCTGCCTGTTTCTACTTTATTTTGACTGCCACTGTTTTACTTTGAGATGCTTGCTCAAGAGCATGACATGAGTGTTTCATTATTTGGCCATTCAAGCTGTGCCTCTTTTGAAGGATCTATTTTTGGAGCTGAAGCAATCAAGATGTTAGGTATATGTTACCCTATCCGTCTATCGCCCTTCAAAAATACTGTTCCAAATGTGTGTGCAGGTGCACCCTAGAAATATGTAATGTCTGCATTTCTTTTGGATTTTAGGGATTACAGATTTGTTTCTACTCTTCTTATAATATTGCACTTAACATTTTAGTGGCCCTCTTATAAAATAGCACAATTCCTCCAAGTGGCCAGTAGGCTCTGCCCCTGTTCTGTCCATGGCCCTGGCAGTACCATCAACCCCCACCGCTCTACGCTGCCCTCTACTGCCAGGCTCCCTCCTAACAACAGGGTTCACGGCCCTTTAAGGAACTCACCTGATGCTAAAGGTCACACAGCCGGCTCTTGTCATCCTCTCGCTCCGTCCCCTTTCGCTCTTCCTTCTCCGCCACTCTGCCGTCTCCTCAGCGCTTATTTCCTGACCGCCGGAGCCAATCGGCTTCCGCTGTTGCCTCCTCCGCCACCAATGCGGAGTGGCAATCTGTCACTGAGGCACTGGAGGACGCCACCCCGCTGGCCACCTTCCGCACACCAGCGTAATGGCTTCTGGCAGCCCTAGAAAGATAAGTAATGGGACAGAAAAAGGGAGAGAGTAGAAGAAAGAGAGCAAGAGCAGGTTGGCAAAGGGTCAGTTAGTTTAGGAGCCACTCTCACTTAATAACTGGACCCCTTCTCCCTCCCCTCTCTGCCCCACTGGCTTTCCCTCACTCCCTCCACGCTACCCTGTTTTGGCGTGGTCGCTTCGCGCGATACTTCAGTGAATAAATGAGTCGTTTTAATCCGACTGACAAGCTGGCATTGCCCAGCTCTGCCCTCCATCTGTACTGGAGGCCAGCTCAGCGGCAGACCCTGGGCAGCTCCGCGTGCCAATCCAACACACTCACAGCTTATCCTGGCTTCAGTTTCAGGGACAGAAGGGTTAGACTGCCGTGCGGCTGCTGCCCTCCACGCCAAAGAGCTATTTATATAAGAAAGGGATTAACTGCCGCTATCTTTGATGGGCTGGAACAAAGGCTAAGAAAAAGGGGCTAGTTAATTATTCATTAATTACTAGTGTTCTGGTTGGGCTGAATATTTCTACAGGAGTTATGTTGCATGATGGGAACAAAGACAGGCTTCTGGTTCCGTTTGAAGAATGCATAAAAGCTTTAAGAGATACACAATATTTAGTCTAATATTTGTTTGCCGGTCATACCATAAATTATATAATGGGAGAGTCTCGTTTCTACATGTGTATTTATCAGCATCAGCCTTTTCCGCGCAGAAGCTTGCTCACTTTGATTAAGGCCTTAGGCATCACATGTGCACCTCCTGATGAGGAAACTGCTGCGTGTCTTTGAGCAAACACTCTGTCTGCTTAATTATTCCCCCTAATGAACGACTCATTAACGAACCTTCCATTCAGCTACAGTGTGCTTTACACCTCACCACATCTGCACAAAAAAAAACATCGACTGTAAGTGCATGGACCGCAAATTGTACTGTACTGCTTGGTCTCTTGTAGCATTTAATCTTGTTCATTCATAACTCTATATCAGAATACTCTGTGAGCCGTTTTTACCTAATTTTAATCCAACACATATGTAACATGTGAGGTCACCAATGATAACTTTATGTTTCTCTTTTCTAACAAGCAAATTACCTTTTAAAGGTACTTGAAAGGCAGTTACAATACACTTTTCAAATATGCTACTTAAAAACACAACACAAATTGAAATTCACCACTGGTAAATAACTTGGAACATGGAAACATGGAATTTTCTATGGAATTTCCAATCTATCCATGTACCCATGTACACAATACATGGATGCAAGAGTACATATGGACATGCTGTACATATGGGTACATGCTGTTACATATGGTTAGTGTTGTACCTAAAGACCTTTTACCACATTTACCACATTAATTGTAATAGGCCACTTCTAGTTAACATGTCAACTAGAAACTGCATGAATATTTATAAAATGTAAAGACAGGCATGTCTAGATAGATACATAAATAGATCATGTATAGTCTGCATCTAAGCTCTCGTATCCAGTGCGTATCTAAAACCAACGGTGATGCCTGAATTGTTCTGGTTCCATCAGGGGTTAATTTTGCTCTGTCGTCCTTGGAACAGTGTAAGCGTGCTGCAACATGGCATGGTGCTCTCGCTCCCATGGATCAGACACAGCAATTGAGGGAGAAGAAGAGATACACTAGCAAACAGAGGCTTTAAACCCCCTGCTCCGTTTCCTCTCGACTCTCCATGTGTCTCTGTGTTTGCTGGGCTCTGCCTTTTCCCCTTGGCCTGGTGGCAACTCTTAAGGCATGGCCCAGGAGAATCTGAGTAACTGGCCCATTAAGAATTGTGTCTTTTGTTCTATCCTGGAGAGGTATGGAATCAGGTGAAAGGGATGCTGTGCACCAGCTTTGACTCAGCCTTCTTTCTGCCCATTTGAGGGGATTTTTGGAGAGAAATACCTTTGCTCTTATACCATGCAGGGGAAAACAATTTACTACCAATATACAGAGAACAGCCTTTAGTGATATGTGACAAATGCAATGGAAATTGCTTGCATGGGTTGAGTTCTTTGTCCTTTAGAGGGAAGGGTACCAGAGAAATCACTAAAAAGCTCCCCTGACTGATCATCTTTATCCAATGACGAAACATTTCTATCATGAAGAGAGTGGCCTCTTTCATTCCTGTCCCCATGAGGGATCACTGAGTAGTTTTATGAGGACTTTATGGTGGTTTCATTTGTCACCTTCCTGTATACTATATAAACACCAGTATTTATTTGTTTATTTTACACTGATTCATTGGTTCATTGATTTTCAGTAACCCGATTAGGGCTGCAGCGGATCCCAGGAGCATTGATCATGAGGTGGGAATACACACTGGATGGGAAGCTAGTCCATCATTCACACACTTTTTTACACCTAGGGGAAATTTTCTGTCACCTGTAGACCTAGCAGTATGTATGTGGATTTGGAAACAAACTGGAAAAAAACACAGCACACTTTACCCAGGCAGACTTCCCAATGTATTAAACATAGTTACTAAATTTGGTTCAAATGGACAGCTTCTCACAATGGGTTCTTGCATATTTGTGTTTTTAATTAACTCATAATATAGATTTCTGCCTGAAACTTTAAATGGCTTTCTCTAAAAGAAAAGATTAAACATGTTCAATTGAATAAAAGAAAAAAGTTTAAGTTATGCCCAGGATCCATTCAAATCACTACTTTTACGGCATTTGGTAGAAACACCCTTATCTAGATTTACTTACAATGATCTCATTTTTACACCTGAGCAGTTCTTGCTTAGGGCCAAGGAGTGGGAGTGAGAGCAGTTCCTGCCACTAACAAACACTCCCACAGCATGATGCTGCCACCACCATGATTTACTGTAGGGAGGGTATTGGTCAGGTGATGAGCCATGCCTGGTTTCCTCCAAACAGGATGCTTGGCATTCCGAGTTCAAGCTTTGTTTCATCAGACTAGAGAGTTTTGTTTGAGTGTCCTTCAGGTGCCTTTTGGCAAACTCCAGGTGGGCTGTAATGTGCGTTTTACTGAGGAGTGGCTTCCGTTTGGCCACTCTACCATACAGGAGGAAATACATTAGTGGAGTGCTGCAGAGATGGTTGATCTTCTGGAAGGTTCTCCTCTCTCCACAGAGAAATGCTGGAGCGCTTTCAGAGTGAGCATCAAGTTCTTGGTCACGTCTCTGACTAAGGGTTTTTTTAATTTTCAATGTCATGGAAAAGGCTGTGAATACTTATGTACATATGATATATATATATATATATATATATATATATATATATATAATTTTTTCATAAATTTGCAACATAGCAAAATGTGGAAAAGTGAAACGCTGTGAATACTTCTCGGATGCACTGTATAAAATAGAAAAAAACTGGAGATCTACTGAAGACTTCCCCACAGAGCACAAAGTTCATGTCTGTTTGATTGGCCCACAGTTCCCAACAACAACTCTTTAATCTATGACCTCGCTAAGAGAGAGTACATCATTTTACCACTTAAAAAAAAAGAGGACAGACTTTACCTTTATTGTACTTTTTGCTGAATAAAGTATCTTTTTTTTTTTCTTTCAAAAGCAACTTTACATCTCTTTCCCAAGCGGCCAACAGTGGCACTTGTGCTCAAGGCCTGGATGAATAAATCTCTCCCCTCGCTTTGAAATGAAGTTACCAAAATGTCTCTTTTAATACGGTATCCAATCAAATCCCAGTAAATGAAAAGAACATCATTTGATTATTTAGGTTAGCGCCAGTCCTCGACAGCTGGGTAGCTGCGGAAGCCAAAAAGCAAAATGAATCATTGAGGGTTTTTTTTAATTAAGTAGGTTAATATGTGAAAACGATGTATAATGTTTTATTCATTGTCAGCGCAGGGATGGGATGCTTATACAGGGACAGAATGTGTCGTGGGCTGTGGGAGGCGTACTGAATCTGAAAGGACCCTGGTGATGCCCATCTTTAATGCCATCCTGCATTAAACAAATGCTTTATATGCGTGCAATCATTATTATTTATTACAAATAAATACTTAAGCATGGAAAGCTTAGCGGTCTTCTGTGTTACAGCACTATTTTATAAAGCTTTAACTCGCTTTGTTTAGAGCAGCGTGTTTGATATAGATAGATATAAAAAGTGACAGAGAGAGTGAGAAAGAAGGGCAAAAGCATAATGGTTAAATCACCAACTCTGTCTGGCAGAAACTGATACTGCCTCATGTGCCTCTATTACATACAATAACGCCATTACTTGAGTAATATGTGATTATAAGTGGAGATAACATAAAAAGGTGAATATCACTATGGCATGCCTTTAAATTGCATGTGAAATGAACGCAATGCTGTTTTGCTCTGTATAGGGCCTGCTTAGATTTTTCTCCTTTGGTCCACATTTATTCTCTCTGATGTCTTCAGGCTTAAAGAAAAATGCTTGTATTAAAATGGTTCCCAAAAATATGGAAATAACTTGTGAACTAAGATTATATATGGCCCAGTGTGAAAAATACACCGATCACAGTATTCGCATCCAGTGTATTTTTGGAAGGTGATCCAGCTCATACTCCTGCCATCCAGGCCAGAAAGCAATCTCGGAAAGGCCGGGCTGGCGCTGCTGCCCGTTGGCTGACGCTGGAGCTGGATGTCTGGCCAATGGACTGGGCTGTGGGTGCTGGGTTTATGCTGATGAATTGCAGGCGCGATGCGCGGAGGCAGCCGGCAAGCAGAGCCAGCGAGCGGCCGTCAGGCTTCATCAGCTCCTGCCTCGGTGAAGGGGGAAATCGCAGAGACAGCGCTGACAACTTAATTTAACACTGCACCGGAGTGAGACTGCACTCTGGAAAATTGATAACAACACCACTATGTGTGTGCACATACATACACACACAGAAACTTACCAAACGCACAAGGGACAGTACAGTAGATGTAAAGAATCTGTACTCTGTGTAAACGCTCCGGATTATTTATACACTCATGTAATAAAAATGTGTGAAGACTATAACTCAGGTTGATCTTGAATATCCACACATTATAATGTTCAGTTTGTGCTAAGGTTGTGACTTAAAATCTTCATTAACATAAATGATGAAAACTTGTAATAAATATGCGACAGGTTCTAAGAGATGACAGCTCAGCAGATTGCTTGATTATGATTGGTCTGAACACTTACATTCACATTGCTATTTAGCATGATACCCTTATCTAAGACGACTTACAAATTATCTCATTTATTCCACTGAGCAGTTGCTCAGCCTTGCTCAGGAGCTCAGCAGTGGCAGCTTGGTGGTGCTGGGACTTAAACTCTTGACCTTCCGGTCAGAAGTTCAATATCCTAACCACTTAACCACTTCCTTGTCAATTTATTTCCTATAACAGAAGCTTTGACAGTTTTATCTGGCTACAAATAATAAACAGGTTGAATTGAAAGCACTAATGTTTTAAAACATTATAATAATAACTGACTTGTATGGCAAAACTGAACAAAACTGATTTTAGTGAGGAGACATCAATATAAAATTTTTCAAGTGTCAGTGCTTTGTAACAGCCAGAGGTAAAACTTTAGTATAATTAAATAAAACAAGCATCATCATGCAATATAAATAAATATAAAATAAATCATGCAAACCTTGAAAGACTGCTGATTAGCTGTAATAACGGTTTGCTTCACAGTGATCTTTGCACGTTGCATGCACGATATTCGCTAAGGCAAAAAGGTTGAATCACTGTTTTTAGGAACATTTATTAAGTTGGCAAATCTATAATAAGGTAAGCAGGATGTGTGTGTTCTTTGCGGAAAATAGTGATTCCAAAAGCTGTAACTAGTCGTGAAAGTAAATAAACAGAATACAATCCCTTCCTTTTCATGTTCAGGCAACAGATGAACGTTGAACTGATCCCCCTGAAATGATGTGATCCGAATTGGCGTTGAGTGATGGGAGTGGTCATGTTTCTCACCCACCCACAGTACTGAGAAATAAATAAGAATCGGATGTGGCAAAGTCCTCCAGAGTGTCAGGCAGCCATAATCCCCTTTTAATTTCCTTTTGGAGCCTGCGCCAGGGTTCTGGATAATGCCCCCTGCTCGTGATGGAGTTGTGGCCGTGATGGCAGTGCAGGGGCTGGTTGTGTGTGTGGTGGGGGTGCTAGTGGGGGTCTTTACTCAAATCCAGTGGAAGAGTATACAATAACCAGGCTAGGCCTTCACAGCCTTTACACGGCCTGCTTTCTGTTTGCCCAACACTCCAAGGGGATTTTCTGTTATGTACACACACACACACACACACACACACACACACACACACACACACACACACACACACACACACACACACACACACACAGAAGGTGAAACACACTTCCATTGCTACACTCATCCTCACCCACCCAAGGTAAAATTGCTCCATATAAAGCTATTTATATCTTAATTTATACAGGTTGGCTGGTGATGTATGGGTCAGCCAACCTCCGCCTCCCAATCCTCTTCAATCCCACAATGCCCAGAGTAATATCTCCTCTTGAACAGCAATTTATTTTTCTCCTGTAGTGGAGTTATTTAAAAGAAAAGGTCTCATCATTAAAATGTATGCTTTTGCAGCACGGCGAAAAGCAAAGGGCAGTCGGCAAACGGAGCTTCACATTATTGAAAGAATGAGACAGAAAAGAAGGAGAAGGAAAAAAAATGGAAATAGAGCACATCTTTGTAACATATTTGCCCATAGGGTGGGTTCAGACTAACAAAATGGAGAAGGTTAAAGTTATCCGGCAAGATGAATGGATTTCTCTTGACATTTACTTGCAGTGAAGGTACAGTAAATCTCCAGCATGGCTTATTACTGTCACACTCAAGTCCATGCACTCACAGATTACAATCGCAGATGGGTTTTTTCTTCCTCCACATTATCCATATATTGCATATGAGAGCAGAATGAATGCATATGGCAGGGGTTTCTGTCATGCCCTGTCCTCGAAAAGAATGTATCTCTGGCCACCTAAAGGGTTATTCCTGCGTGAGTCTGCCTTTTTTTGATCCCTTCCACCAGCTGAAGTAATTAAAGGGTTATTAGTAAACAGATACTCATGCTCACTTACTTGTGCCAACTGTTTCATGCCATCTGCTGCCTGTGTGCTTGATTTTGACATTGAGAAAATCAGGGATCAGAGAAGCGGGCATGATATTCCTTACGGGAAGAAAAAAAAATCACATACATTTCAAATGTGATCTTGCATTTTTTTTGATTGTGTGAATCCTATGTGATGTGAAAAAATATATATAAATGCATTTTAACATATTATGCCCTGGAATCAAATAAACATCTGACACTGTTTGTATATAATTTTATGACCTGTGGTGGAAATAAATGTGTTGTGTTAGAAAAATCACATGCAACCTCATTAATTACATGTGGGAAAAAACGTAATGCTAAAATCATGTGTAAAAATAAATGAACTATGTGACAAATATAAAATCAATAAATCAATTGAAATCACATGCAGAGATAAATGAATGGTTTGATCAAAGAAATCACACATGAAAATAAACATGTAAGAATTACATGTCGAAATAATGTACTACTATGTCCGCTATGTAAAAAAAAGGAATCATGTGGACAAGTGAAAAAATTAATCTGCTTTAGAAGTCTTGTGGAAAAAAATCTTGCAAAGATTAAAATTTCCAAACATATATGAATTACGTGAAAAAACAAAAAATGTATCTTGTAAAATTATGTAAATATTCAAATGAAGTGGAAAATAAATGCATCAAATTAAAAGCTGAATTGGTGGAAATTTCATGTAAAAATATACGAATTGTGTAAGAATTCCTTTGTGAATTTGTGAAATAAAAGAGAAAACATGAAGAAATATTATGTGTGAATAAAACTGGGGAAAATCACACAAAAATCTAATTCAAATCACAACTCAAAGCAAATAATCAAATGAATTCTGTGCTTTTCTCAAGAATCGCATGTGAAATAAAAGAATAATGGAAACATTTTCCATAGTGATAGACTTCAATTGGGTCTAAAAATTACATGTCCAAAAGAACTATATGTAAGAATCACATGTGGGGGAAAGATTTATTGTGTAAAACTCCAATGAATGTAAACGAAAGTCTGTTTTCTGCATTTTTATCCCCACAACCGTTCAAATCAGTCTTTTTATTACACTTGCGACCAGCAGTTTTTCTACACGTACCTATTTCCTTTCACTTCCCCTCCCTCTCTAGTGCTTCCTCTCTCTCTCCCACAATCCTCCCCCTTTCTTTTTTCCCCCCATTCATTTTATTTTCAGTAATATTGAGAGGATTAACCCCTCTGGCCTCTTGGTGGTTACTGTTTCATTTTATTCTTATTAAAATCTTAAGAACCTTCTTTATTATTCCTGTATGTTACTCCCTTCAATAATCGAGACCTCTCACTCACACTCGGTGTGTTGCCGTGTGTTCGTGTGCATGTGCGTTTGTGTATGCAAGCAGGTGTTTGCGTGCATCAGGGAACGCGTGTGTGTGTGTGTGTGTGTGTGTGTGTGTGTGTGTGTGTGTGTTTGTGTATGTGTGTGGGTTTAAATTCTCTTTTCCCTGAGTAGACTTCTTTGTGTGGAGTCGATTAAAAGTGATTATTATAAACTGATAATAATTGACCAGATACATTTTTTAATCCATGGTGTCAGACTGGAGCAGGAATGGGTGTAGCCTTCTGTTGTTCCCTCAAACAAATCATCTTCCCACCTGCACTGTCTCTCACTCACTCTGCAAGTATGCCAGTTTACAGCAGACTGCTTTGATTTTTCTGACACTTTCGGCATGTGTACAGGAAGTAGATCACAACTTTGCAAATGTTGTCACACCAAAGCCTGACAGATCACGTTGTGATTTCCGCAGCTTCCATCGCTTGGAATGGTTTCTATAGAAATGTGTGCATGGGCAGGCTGTAGCACTGTGTGAGGAACATGAGGTGCTTTAAACTTCATTTTCTTCAGTTCTTCTTTGTAATTTATTGCTTTTTAGAATCGTAACCTGAAGTTAGTATGCTATGAATTGTGTACCATTTGATCACCATAATGACAAAAAAGTCAATTCTATATATTTGTGATGATAAAAGAAGACTTATACAATCACCATCAAGTTTACTAGGAAGACCTGTAAGCCTGATTATTTTATCAGCCAATTATGTTACAGCAGTGGAATGTATAAAATAATGCAGACATTAGAGGCCTAAAGCATCATTTGATGTTGCTTCAGAATGCGAAATGTAAATGCCAGGTTGGTTGGATGGAGTGTTTCAGAAAATATTGATTTAATAGCTGGTTTGTGATTTTACAAACATCCCTAGAGTTTATAATGGTTTAGCATGGAGCAATAAACGTCTAGTAAGAGAAGTTTGCAAAAACAGTTTGCCAATCAAAGAGGTTTGAAGAAAATGACCTGATGGCGTGTTGAGCAGAAAATCATGTCAGAATGCACACCATGTCGAACGTTGAGGTGATATCGAGGCTACAACAACAGAATGCCACATGGGTTTCCACACACGTCTGAGGCTACAGTAGGCATAGGCTTGACATCACAAGAGTAAAAAAGACCAGATGTTTTTCTAATCTTCCCGTCCAGGTATACAGAGGTGCCTACTAAACTGGATAGTAAATGTATATTTTTAATGATTCGATGTGACCTTTTCCCAAAATAATGCTTTAGAAAATGTATTAACAATTATAAAAAAAAAAAAAGAAAGACTTTTTCATTCAAAACCTTTTCTATTATTAATATTATTATTGGTGGCTTGAACCAGGTCTAGTTTTTTTTTTTTAGACCTGCACATTTTTGTGAACTGTGAAATTGACATACTATATATATATATATATATATATATATATATATATATATATATATATATATATATATATATATATATATATATATATATATAGTTGTGACTTTCCAAGTTTGCACTGTGTAGTATGTAGTCTGCACTGTTTCCTTCCATATAAGCTCCCATTACATGCGGTTTTAATGAGGAATTAATATATAATTATCAAACATGCATAATGGCGTTTTGCAATTTTCCCATAATCCACAACATTGACTGCTCCAGCTCTCACGGCATTAAATAAAGCGTGCACATGCTAGCGATTGGCACATCTAGTCAACACGAAGCCTTTTCCTCTTTCTGAGTGCCTGTAAGAAACAGTCAGGCAACTGATCTCCTTTGGCAAACAGAGACATAACCAAATCCCCCCCTCCTGCCATGGCACCAAGGTTTCAGTGTCAAAATGACTCTTTTTATTACAGTTCATAAACACCGACTCCCCTGGTGGCCCTGAGAAATTTCACATAAACTTTGATCAAACAGACGTTAGCCTCCCTGGTTTTAAGCACTTCTCTCTATGTGTGAAAATAGCCCATCTCAATCACTGGCAAGCAGAACAGAGGGAAAAGCGAGCAAATAGCACAGCCGTCACTGTATCAAGTCATTATTGCCTGTGCACTGAGGGAATAGATTTCATATAAAAACAATAAGTTCTGCCTTCTTTTTTAAAAGAAATAAATACGGCCTCCGTATAAAAAAAGGAATCGTGCCACACTGGTATACTTTGTGGCTAAAGTTAACGAGTTAGACTTCAGAGAAGAGATTAAGTGTGTGGAAAGTGATGAAAAGTGCTCAGCAAGGCCTTCTCTCTGCTTATGCGCTCCATACAGAGAGTCTGTTGAGTTCCTCACACAGTCTATGGGAGCATATTATTTTATAGCTATGTTGTATGTAATCTGTAAATAGATACGTGTATCAGCCTCAGAATGTTCATGCAGCTAAATTCAGAGGGAAAAATCTTCAATGTCAACGCGGTTCTGGACTTTTCTACCGTTTAATTGAAAGACGTGAGCAGGCCAGCCAGTCAGGTGAGATATTATAATGTAAGAGATAATCCACCACTCACTGTGTGTTACAGCTGTTATAGCAGGTTAAGAGTTTTAGCACAAAATATACATAAAAAAATTGCAAATTACGCCTGAAAGAATTTCCATAAACATTTATAAGAAAGAAAGGGAAAGAGAGAAAGATGTGCTCGAATTATCTATGTCTGTGGTGTCATATATGGGGCTTATAAGAACAGTCCACATGTAATGTGAAATTTCTGATGTTAAAAAAAAGACCCCCCCAGATCCTTTTTTTATTATGTAGTTCATTTTTGATAGATGTGTTTTAAATCCACGATGGGTTTGATGCTTAAAGTCTTATTTGGAGCAATGTTGGTGCAAATGAATAAAACTGTGATTAATGCCCAAGAATTTATGTTGTTTTATTTATGTTGCTATATTGCTCTAATTGAGAGGGGCTCTAGCAGAAAAAAATGTGCAAGCGAGGACTGGAAACAAAGGGTTACGTTTGGAAAAAGTGGAAAAAGTATGGTGTGTGTTAAGGCAGCGAATTAGCGCTGCTAAGCAGCGAAAAAGAAAAGACATTAAAACTAACCCATCAAACCATGCATGACTGGAACTTCATTTATTTCATGCAACACATACATACTGTATATACAGTATCTCACAAAGTGATTGCATCCCTCACGTTTCAGCAAACATTTTATCATATGTCCTCAAGGGACAAAACTAGATGAATAAGATTTTGATATACTTTTGTGTAGTCAATATGCAGCTTGTATAGCAGTACAGATTTACTGTGCTTTAAAAATAACTCATAACAGCCATTATTGCCTAAATAACTGGCAACAAAAGTGAGTACACCCTTAAGTGTCCTAGCTGTGTCCATAGTGTCAACATTTAGTGTGAGCACCATTGTTATGTAGCACTATGCTCATGGAATTCACCAGAGCTGCACAGGTTGTTGCTGGGATCCTCTTCCAATCCTTCATAATGACATCACAGAGCTGCTGGATGTTAGTCACATGGTGCTTTTTTATCTTCAACTTGATGATGCTCCACAGTTGCTCAACAGGGTTTAGGTTTGATGTCAATATGTGGAAAAAAGATACTACAATAAGAACTTCAAAAGTTTTCAAAAGTAGAGGGCATTCAAAAGTTTGACATGAGGTTCTTTTATTAATAAACGTTTTACTTATTTTATGATTTGATTTATGATAACAATTTGTACTATTGTTTAGGTGTATGTCTTAAAACTAGGACTGATGCTATACAATTTACTATACAATCCTTGAGGAAAATGACTTCCTGTATACTGAAAAGGAATGAAGAGTCATGTAGATGATGATAAGCTTGCCACTAGATCCATCTGCATCAGTACTGAGCTTGCACCTGCTGCTTACACTGGCAACATAGGCAGCATAGACACACTGCGTTCAGTGAGTACCTGAACATGTGCATGAACATGCTTCTAGACTCATTCAGGATGAGTGGATGTCTCGGTAACCTAAGAAACAAGAGAGATAAAGTTGTGGTTGACAGATGTGGGAATTGACATTGGAGAGGACCCTACTCTCCTTTCTGTCTTTGTTGCATCACAATAACAAACAATTACTGGGGGTTTAATCCACATCAAACGTGTTTGTGTGAGTATGTGTGTGTATTCTTTTATTCTTGTTTTTATGATTTACTGCACAGTTTCCTTTTTAAGCGTTGTCTCCACAAAACTATCTGTCCACATCTCTCTGTCTCCTCTTTGGTCTCCTCTATCTATTCTCTTTGATTGATTAATAGCACAATAACAGCCTCTTCTTCAGGCTCTTCACTGAGCCGAACTCTGTCTCACTTGTCCCTTTTATCACATCATACATTCATTTTCAAAAGAGGCTAAACATAGAGCCATCAATCCTGTTTTTTTTTTTACTACTTAGTTTAAACTTGCAGATTAATTTTTCATATTTTTTTATCAGCGTTTTTTCCTCATTTCGGTGATTTTTTCGTTTTAAATGTCACATTAAAATCTCCAGTAGTATGCAATATTGCACACTAAAAAATTATATTACATTAGAATTAAGTATCGGTTAGAAAAGGATTAGTGCAAGCACAGGAAAGAGCCAATGTGCATCAATGTAATGTTGTAAAAGACTGAAATCACAGAGGAGCTTAGAGAAATGTAAATGTTGCTCTGAATCCCAACTGAGCAAAGCCAAGGAAACATTTTCTGAGGCATCATGAGGAAGAAACCTAAAGGAAGAAATGGGAACCTGTCTTTTTCCGGGGACTTGGATTATAAATCATTATATGAGTGTAAAAGAGCAAAAACAAATATAATGATGTGTATTGAGAAGATTATCAGCTGAAGCCCTGCTTATTGAATTGTAGCAGAAGTGCTTAGGGGCAAATCTACAGTGTCCCTCAAGTGAATTGTGGGAAAAGTGGATATTTGGGTATAAACAGTATCTTGGAAGTGTTCATCTTTAGGGTGTCTTTGTAAAACCATCAACAGTAGCAGGACAGAAAGCTCCATGTCAAAAAAGTACCAGGTCAGTCTGGAGTGTGTGAGGATCTGGAATAGCATCACACCAGTCAACAGAGAGAAGAGAGAGAGAGAGAGAGAGAGAGAGAGAGAGAGAGAGAGAGAGAGAGAGAGAGAGAGAGAGAGAAAGAGAGAGAGAGAGAGAGAAAGATGATTAGGTATACTATAATCCTACAGTGGTTCAAAAGTGTGTATATTGCCATCAGAGTGCAATGTACTTGTGCTGCTGTGTTTTTTTTTGTCATGATTATTGTTACTGTAAGTGTTGTGGCTATAATTGTTGTTGTATTATGTCTGTTTTCTAGTTTCTTTTAATTGTTGTATTTGTTTGGGTTGCTCTTGTTGCTGGTTGTTTTTGTGGCGTTATTGTTGCCATTATAGCTGTTGTTTTTTGCAATTGTTTATGTTGCTCTCGTTAGTTCTGTTGCGGTTGCTTTTGCTACTAGTATAGCTGTAGCTGTTGTGTTTTTGCGTTTTTTTATTTTTTTTACGTAATTTATAATTGTGCAATACTTTGTCAAAATAAAGAAATACTTCACAATAGGGAAGCTAAGGAAAATTTTTTATCTGCAATTTTTTTTTTTTTTTTTTTTTGTGCATTGGTGATGTTCTAAACTTGCATTTCACAGTGTGATCCTGATTTGATAATGCCATTCACCATTTCTCCATTAATGTAAAAACAACTTTGGGAAATGTGCTTGTGTTTGTATTGCCCTTTTCTGAGACAGATTCTGTAGCAAGTCTAGAGTCAGAATCTCAGCCTGTGCCTCTTTCATCTTTTTTTTCTTCTGGAGGTGTGTGAGGGGTTCTTGTTTCATGTCATGTCTTATGCCGGAGTCTGTGAGACTCCAAAGGAACTTTCACCTGTGTGAGCGCAGCTCTGTGAACCTATCAACCTGCAGAGTGCTTTGTGCAGACAGGCGCGAAGCAGACTGCGCCCAAAGCACACGTCACACCCTGTTAGGAGATGCCTAACACACTAAAGAGGTTAAACTGTTGCATTTGGCAAAGGCAATTTTATTGATAACTGTTTGAAGCCTATTCCCCCCTCCAGTATATCTCTAGGTCTTATGTGGTATCAGGCTTCTCCGTCTTTATTCCACTTTTCACTCTCAACAGACTTCAAATATAGGAAGGCTCTCGTTCTGCCTGGATGCTGCGAGCGCACATCCTTCTCCTTTTGCTTGCTGCCTCAGCTGGAAAAAAAAAAAAGAAACCAGCACTCTGATCTGCCACACAGTCTTCTACAACCTCACATCTCTTTGCTGTATGGAAATATTTATATTAGCACTTATCTCTGATGGAGAAATGTGAATTACTGCATTGCAAGCTAAAGCGTCGAGCTTTTATTTTTGCACTGCTGAAGCTGCACATTGCAAGTGAGATTTTGTGCAATGTGTTGTGGTTCGGAATGAGAAGTGTGACGGCGGTGTTGCTGTTAGCTCCACCTGCTACCTCTTTGTTGACTTGGCCATGTTTCTTTCTCTTTTCTCTTTACCACATGCCTCGTTTACTTCCCCAGCTCACTCTCCAACATCCGCTTGTTAGCCCCATGTCTTTGCCCTGCCTGCAAATCACAGCTCACTCTGACAACAGCTTGGTCAGCCATAAGGGTCCTCCGAGGCAGGAAGTTAAAGGTAAAAATCCCTTGATGCTGAGTGCCCACTTCTTCCACACCTGTAGCTAATTAGGTGCTCCTTAACCCAACTCAGTACCATTAACTGTAGCTGTGCTCTCGGCACAAAAACGATTAACATCATTATCTGGGATTGTGACACTCTACTTAGTAAGAGCACCACATGCCTCTTGAGAATTTCTTCCCCAATCCCTATACTACTACAAATCCACTCAATAAAATAAAGCAACCTTCCCACACGGCATTACAAAGACTCTGCTAATCAATATTGCAATCGAGCCATATCCTCCTTTCTGTTTGTGTGGCACAAACATAATAATCCTGATTGACTCACTCGATATACAGAGCATTATTATTTGTCACACCTTTTTATGGTGTACAGTTTCAGCCAGTGTTCCTTAAGTTATGTATATTCCTGAATATATTTCTGTGTACATACATGAATACATACATACTCATAAATAAATACAATATATTGTGCCTTTGTGTATGAGGAATATTCTATAGTCCTCATTACATTATTAGGTTTTATATAAAGTGTAATAGTTGCTGGTGTTGCTGTTACATATAAGCAGTCTGACAACGAACAAACAAATAAACATATGAATGTACAGGAACGTTTCACACTACTTGGCAACCCTTCTTGTCACATTAACAAAACAAAAAAAACATTAAAGTCACGAATACATTTCAAGTCGCTCTTTTTTATTTCCTTTTTACTTGAGCAACTGGAAGATTCTGAGCAATAAAGAATAAAAAAAACAGGTTACTAACAGGATATTAAATAATGAAGATCAGTTAAAACATACAGGTTATTATCAGTATCTCATCAAAAAATCTGGAAAATTGTGTTTTATATATATGTACATAACATGTTATATTGTATTTGTAAAAAATGTGTGTGTGTGTGTGTGTGTGTGCTTATGCTGGCTTTTCAAGTAAAACACAGTTGTACATTTGGATTTAGATATTTGTGTGTATACACACTTTATACGTTGTTTACATTGTTTAATTACTCATAATAACGGGGAAAAAATAGGACTCTACTGTGGTATGGTTGTCCTGAACAGCTCGTGTAGTATTCCAGAAACTACTGTACTACTGTATACTATTTTTTTTTTCTTTCACACAACAGTCTCTTGAGTTGACACAGTATGGTGTGGAAAGAAAAACATCAGTGAGTGGCAGTTCTGTGGAAAGAAACATGGCCAGACTGGTTCCAGCTGACAGGAAGGCTATGGTAACTTTAATAAACACTCTTTACAACAGCACTGTGCAGAAAAGCATTTCAGAATGCACATCACATCGAAGGTTGAGGTGGATGGGCTACTACAGTTCATGTCAGAACAGGAAGCTGAGGCTATGATGGGCACCGGTTAACCAAAGACCAATGATATATGAGTTTATTTTGTTTCCTTAAATCTACACTGTAAAAACACACTGAAGCACCAATTAGTTAAAGATCTATATTTATATGACTGACACCTACACCTTTTTTTAAAGCTTTATTATATTATTATAATGATGTGATTAATCCATTTTGAAAAGTGTGCATCGGTGTTCAAGTTTGTATGGCGATGTATCTTTTTGAATAGATCTGCATCCGTTAAAAAAAACGATTTATTTATATATAATTAATAGTAGATTTTTATTATTTAAGAAGTGACCAATAATTTATGACCACGATTTTATATGAAGATTGATTTCTCCTTGCTAAACTGTTACTCAGGCGTGTTCTCTCGGCACCACTGCTGCTTTGTGAATATGACATAACACAATCCTACAGAGACTCTGGCGTGTCCTGAGATTTGCATAGAATATAAAATAACATGGCAGAGGTAGAGCTGCATCTTCCTGGAGACAGAAGAGAAAAAGCAAGTCTGATTTCATTTCCTCTTTCTTTTTTGCACATCAAAGGCCTGTTTGTGAAAGGGCCATGAGTTGGAAGTCAGAAGGTACTTAAGTAAATTTATTTGTTGTCTGAACCAAAGAAATAAAAGCGAACTATCTGAAACCACACTGAATTCAACAGCATTATTTTTTTTTTCCGGATCAGAGATGCACATCCCTAAAATGTATATATAATATATAGCGTATAATTAATGGAACAGTAATAATAAGCAAATCAAATGACAGACCAGCAATGGATTTCTGCTTCACCTTATAAAAGATTCATCTCCTGGAGCTGTGTACATGATATACATGGTTTTCAGTGGTAATATCTACATGCGCTGTATCCAAACAGCACAAGCACTAACTCAGAACGCAGAGAGCAGCAAGTCTCAATGAGTATCTTCCCCATGGGCTTTCCTAAGGAATGCCAACAGCAGCCTGACTAATGGCGAGAGGAAATACACCAAACATCTTCATCACAACATCTATGATAGCAGAGCTCATCCCGAGGAAATAAAACGCTAACTATCTTGCTAGTGCTAGTAAGTTATAGGGCAGCAAATGCATGAATTCGAAATGTAAGGCAAGAAAAGACCACTGAGTATAACTCAATTCTTGTGTCTGATATCCTTACATATAATCGGACTTCAGCCATAGGGAGCGGCGGTTGACACTTCAGATTCTGCAGCAAACTCCCAGGAGTGTGTATGTCTGCTTTTTCCTCCTCCTAATGCTACGCGTGGCCTGTCACACTGGAGCATGAAAACAAATAATAACCTGGTGTCCATCCCCTCCCTTTGCCCCTTGTGCCTTCATACACCCCATCACACACTCTTGCCTCGCTTCACACAGGCGAGCTTTAAAAATACATGTATACTGCTCCTCATCCTTTATTCATTCTTACTCTCTCCTTTATGTTTATGAGGCTCTGGGGCTCCCAAGGTCCACGCCGCTGGCCCAGGGGAGTTCAGAGAGGCTCCAGAAAGTTCCTGTTTTTCAAATCTAATTCACTATAAATGAGCCCCCAAAACATGGTGTGCTGCCATACATACCTGCGGACTGGACACTAGGATCATTACTGCACTGGCCCCTGGATGGAGGTTAAGGTTAGACCAAAATACATGGCAGATTTTTTTTTTCTTTTTTATTTCTTTTCAATGTTGTAATTAAGAACAATGTGAATGCATTCATATGATAGACAAAGTCATACCAAAGATCATATAGCGTAATATAGGCTAAAATTTACTACTACTACTGCTGCTGCTAATAAAACTTTAAATGCATTTACTAAAATAACATAGTAATGGTATTGCATTTATTGTTGTTATTAATTTCATCATTCTACCATTAAAATATGATTATTATTATTATTATTATTATTATTATTAGTAGTAGTAGTAGTAGTAGTAGTAGTAGTAGTAGTAGTAGTATTATGCATCTAGACACCACCATATCCCAGCCAGTGGGGGTCAGTGTAGAGCATGAGGGTAACACATACACATTGCTTTACCCCTTGTGATGGTCATCAGTTAATGTGTGTGTGTGTGTGTGTGTGTGTGTGTGTGTGTGTGTGTGTGTGTGTGTGTGTGTGTGTGTGTGTGTGTGTGTGTGTGTGGCTGTGTCTGCTCTTCTCTTTAAATGTGAATATTCCCAGAGGAGTGTGTCTCCTACTTATCCATGTTACCATGCAGTCTGCATTTGTGTGTGTGTGTGTGTGTGTGTGTGTGTGTGTGTGTGTGTGTGTGTGTGTGTGTGTGTGTGTGTGTGTGTGTGTGTGTGTGTGTATGCGTACTAGACGGTAACCAGGGACTAAGAATAACCACTGAGCCCTCCCACATCCCACACGTATTGATTAGATAATCACCCTGTCACCTATTACACATATCTTTTACATGGTCCCTGCTGAGAGAAACACGGACGATATTGCTGACTGGAGGAAATCTTCACACCGGATCCTTTCATGTCCGCTATCAAGCTTGTTCTTTGTGTCCATACTCCCACTGTTCTCTCACTCTATCTCTTTCCTCATCCCTCTCTAAGGACCAGGAGAGGAACATTTTCATTATTTGCTGAGATTGGAATGTCAATCCCTTCTGCCCCTGTCTCCTGAAGTTTGAGATGCTTTTGGCTTTTATTGTGGATATAATTACCGGTTCTCTCCGCTACCCAACACCAAGGTTTTATACCCATCCTTTAGGCATGGATCAAGGTTTAAGATCTAGAACAGTGCACTGGGAACTACTTACAATCTCTTTCCATTGTTCTGCTCCTCCTCTCTCTTCAGTAAACACATCCATCTCATTGTGATTCTGATGATTGCTTCTCCTGAGTAGGCTGTTTACCTCACCATTTCGAACTGAACTCTTCATCTTCATGTAAATGTGAGTTGGAGAGGGACAGAGGACGGTGGATTGGCATGCTGTTGCTGTCCCGGCAACCTTGTCCCAGGGTCATAGGGGTCATGGCACTTCAGTGGGCATTCCTGACTCCGCTGTCTGTTGCCCAGTTCCTGTCCCAGTTATCCACAACTACTTTGGATACACATTTGGTTTTTAATGTTTCTTTTTTTTTTAATGGCCTGGGTTTTAATGGATAATAGAAGGTTGAATGGTTGAAACAACAGCTTGTTCACAATGCGGTTACAAATATTTTATATTATTATTATTATTATTATTATTATTATTATTATTATTATTATTATTATCATTATTATTATTATTTAATGGCTTATTTAATTTTTTTTATTAAAAATATATCTTTTACTTTAAACCCATATTCCAATCTGTATATAAAAATAATAATAATAATAAATTACTTTTATATGGATAATATTATCCCTAACTTTTTTTTTTACACATTGAACTGTACTTTATTTTTTATTCTACATTTCTATTTTCCTCTATAGAGGAAGCTTTATTAGTGGGAAAATGTCTCAGGAGACTTAAACCAGACTCCTCCATAACAATGCAAATTGGACTTTGATCGAGTCTTTAATTCCATCCGACTGCTGTTTTGTTGGTCTTTTTTTTTATTATTTGGTCTTTTATTCTGAGTCAATGAGCTTTAATGAGAGCCCCTGATCCTACGCCTCTCTGCTCTGTGGTCGTGTTTGGTGTTTTGCCGGGAGCTTAGCGTCGCTCTGGCCGCACTTCATTAACCCTGAGCCGGGCACAATCCGCCCTGAGAACCGCGGGGATTTACTGCTGTCCTTTCACATGCAAAAGAACAATCTCTCAGAGCCTTTTAACAAGAGCAAGGAGAGGGGCTTTTCTCCGCAATCAGCTGCGCACTTCGCAAGAATAACCCCTTTTCATTAATGCTGAGGAGGTGTTTGCCTTTCTGGGGAAGGAGCATGGGTCCGTGTGATTGTGATGATTTTCCAAATGTGCTTCAGCAACCGGTTTGCTCGTCATTAATTTATGAAAATACGATATATATTTTAGATCTCAGATTTCTAAAATCAATGTTCAATATCACCTTAAAATTTTTTCCACCATTCATAATCTCGGCTTAGTTTTATTAACATGAAGTACATCTGAACCATGACTTAGAGTTCTTTAAGTATTCTTTGTGTATAATAATAATAACAATGATAATAATAACAATAATAATAATAATAATAACAATAACAATAACAATAACAATAATAATTATTATATTATTGTTATTATATATATATATATATATATATATATATATATATATATATATATATATATATATATATATATATATATATATATATATATATATATATATATATAATAAAAATATAATAATAATAATAATATTACTATTAATATTATTCATTCAGCTTCCTGTATGTTTTAGATGTAACCCTCTTTTCTAACAAAGATATATAATCACTTGATACACGTGTGAATTTGTGATTTTCGCGTGATCATAGTGCAGCTGTGCTTTTATTATTATTATTATTATTATTATTATTATTATTATTATTATTATTATTATTATTATTTTAGACTTTATTTGTTCATTTCAGCAGGCTATTGACATATAGTTTTTCAGATGTTCATGCTTTCTCACATGATGTCATGTGTTCACTCATGGTTTGACATTTTGTGATCACACTCATAATCAAGTGTGAAAAACGTTATTTCAAGTGTGTGTGTTTTTTCCCCCCGTAAATAAAAAGAGGGACAAATAAACGTTATTAGTTTGACATTATTATTATTATTTATTTATTTTTATTGTATTTATTTTCCCAGAAAATAGGAATATTGAAATTGTTTAGTCTTTGGAATTAGATCGACTACAACCCACATTGAGATTGTTTTATTACAAAAAGTTGTAATTAAAAGATCTGGGAAGACCTTTGTGTCTTACTGTTGAAAGAATGCATCTCCAGAAACTTTCGTGCAAAAACATCATTTTACTAAAGAATTTAAGATGTTATTGGTTTCTTGAAACAATGTGTTAAAACTGTTGCTTATTCTAAAACAAATGAAATATAATGAAACTCCCCCTAACCTGAGATTCTTAAAAATCATCATACACCTCAACTAAATTACTTTTAAAGAAGAAACAAGTGTTTCTTTCGAAATAAATAATTAGCCAAAATAGACGTTAGCAAATAGCTTAACGATCAGTGCTTATGCTAATTCTGTCTATGTGTTTTTTGTGGGGTCTTAACATAAAAGCACCACATAAATGCTTCCTAAATATATTTTGTATGAGGTTCAAATTTGGTAAAGACCTCAAAATGAAGCTGGGTCACCAGTGTTGACAGATTTTCAGCCATCTTTAAGACCGCCTTGTCTTTGTTGGGCCAATTTTTGGCAGGGTTGTTGGCAACATAGCAACGCAAGATAGAGCCTGGGCCAACGTCAGTTTAGTACCTGCGTAGAAAAGTGTTTGACTAAGCAACTTATTTAGCAATTTAAATAATAGTTTATGTTGTTAAAGTGATGGAAATTGTATTGTAAAGCCTATATTTGAAAATGTCGATCATGTTAGCGTAGCAGCTCCAGCAGTAAAGATCGGTGCACTATGGAAGCCACAATAATGTTATGATTAGATTTGATTTTGACTAGAAGCAAATGAGAACTGTGGTACAAAAGAAATAGCTAACAACAAGAACTGAGCTGAACTGAACTGAACTGAACTCTCACACACACACACACACACACACACACACACACACACACACACAACTGTGTGACTGATCAGTACAACCCGGACACAACACACACACATACACACTTCGCACACCCATGATTCAGCACCACTCACACTACATCACTTCATTACTATAAATTGTTTACGTTTTTGCACAATATTCTGTTTACTTTTTTGCTACTATTCACTTTATTTTGTTACGAAAGGTTTACTGGCTGAGCTATTTTGTGTTTTGTGCATTGTCTTGCACTGTCTTGTGTTGTCTTTGCATTGTCCTGTGTTGTCTTGCACTGTCTTGCATTGTCTTGCACTGTCCTGTATTTACTTGCACTGTCTTGTGTTGTCTTGCACTGACTTGTGTTTTCTTTGCACTGTCTTGTGTTGTCTTTGCACTGTCTTGTGTGGTCTTTGCACTGTCCTGTGTTGTCTTGCACTGTCTTGTATTGTCTTTGCACTGTCTTGTGTTGTCTTTGCACTGTCCTGTGTTGTCTTTGCATTGTCCTGTGTTGTCTTGCACTGTCTTGCATTGTCTTGCACTGTCTTGTATTTATTTGCACTGTCTTGTGTTGTCTTTGCACTGTCCTGTGTTGTCTTTGCACTGTTTGCACCAGGTTGCACACGTGCACTTTATGTGGCGAGGACACTTACTAGTCCTTGACCCTGTGTTTTCCTTTTTCTGTGATTGTTGCTTTATGTTGTTGTAGCAGCAGGGTTCTGGAGGAACGTTGTTTCATTTCAAAGTGTACTGCATCAGCTATATATGGTTGAAATGACAATAAAAGCTTCTTGACTTGAGCTGATGAACACGCCGAGCACTTGAACGCAGCATAATTTAGCACTGTGGGATTTCTCTCCTGAAGCCGCTCTGACATGTGCGATACGAGAAAAAAAACCCGTTATCGACTTTCAATTAAAAGCCATTACAGACTTTTGTCTAATCGTTAATGTCCCATTCAGAGAGTGAACCCCCACTGAAACGCTGAAACTCCTGTAGCGAGTGATCTTTGGCCTGGTTTAGAGCGAGTCCAGGCCGCCGCTCAGCAGATGTCCCGTCGGCCGGTGACCAGCTGTTGGAGTCGGTTGGCAGAGGAGCAGACAACCGACACACTCTGAAGGGAGAAAAAAAAAGTAAGGTGGGGGTGGAAACAATCCATTTTCCAAATGGGATCATTTAGGGCACTTAAACAATTACACACTTTGGTGAACATTAATATTTCACGTATCGCATATTGTTTATGGACACGCCGAATGAAAACACTGAAGCGCGGTGGCGCAACAAAACCCCATAACCGGACACTTGTCACAGTTCTATACAATAGACAATGTGTGTGTGTGTGTGTGTGTGTGTGTGAGAGAGAGAGAGAGAGAGAGAGAGAGAGAGAGAGAGCGAGAGAGAGAGAGAGAGAGAGAGAGAGAGTGTGTGTGTTTGTGTGTGTGTGTGTGTGTGTGTAGTGTGTGTTCACTACATTTGCCTAACAAATCATTTACAGAAAGTTTCACATAGTCACAATGTCATGATTCACGTGAATTTTCACGTGTCTTTGCAATGTTTAACACAGCTTTCACGTGTCATTTAAAATGTATCATTTGTGTTTTCGGTGATTTCTTTATTTTCACGTTACGTTCCCTCCTCGTTGGCTTCTGAAAACATGTTTAGGGAAACGTGAATATCTTTTTCACGTGAAAGACGCCTCATTTAGAACACGCAAAAAAAAGAATACATCCCAGGTCGATTGCATGTGATTGCAACGTTGTTCTTGATATAGGCAGAGTGTGTGTGTGTGTGTGTGTGTGTGTGTGTGTGTGTGTGTGTGTGTGTGTGTGTGAGAGAGAGAGAGAGAGAGAGAGAGAGAGAGAGAGAGAGAGTGTGTGTGTGTGTGTGTGTGTGTGTGTGTGTGTGTGTAAGAGAGAGAGAGAGAGAGAGAGAGAGAGAGTGTGTGTGTGTGTGTGTGTGTGAGAGAGAGAGAGAGAGAGAGAGAGAGAGAGAGAGAGAGTGTGTGTGTGTGTGTGTGTGTGTGTGTGTGTGTGTGTTCACTTTTTCACTACATTTGCCTAACAAATCCTTTACAGAAAGTTTCACATAGGAAAAATGTCATAATTCACGTGAATTTACACGTGTCTTTGCAACGTTTAACACAGCTGTCACGTGTCATTTAATAAGTATCGTTTGTGTTGTGTTACGTTCCCTCGACTTTGGCTTCTGAAAACATGTTTAGGTAAACGTGATTTTTTTTTTTCACGTGAAAGACGCCTTATTTAGAACACGCATTTTCTTAAAAGAAAATTAAAGAAAGAAAGAAAAAAAAAAGAATACATCCCAGGTTGATTGCATGCGATTGCAACGTTGTTCTCGCTATAGGCAGCGTGTGTGTGTGTGTGTGTGTGTGTGTGTGTGTGTGTGTGTGTGTGTGTGTGTGTGTGTGTGTGTGTGTGTGTGTGTGTGTGTGTGTGTGTTTGTCCATTACAATACTGCGCCAGTTTGTAATCCATTTCTCGTTTTTTCCAGGCGCAATCTGGATCAACACTCCACACGTCGCTCACACGTGATATTCCCGGTGTGTGATTAAAGTGATATTTGTGCTATAATCTATTAATAAGAGATGGTCTTCTCCAGAATGAAGTTTCTCCGCGAGAGTTTGGATGTGTAAAGCCTCTGCAGGCGTCTTTCAAAGGTTAAAGTTTCCTCCGGCTGAGACTCTTATTAACCTTTTTTTTCTCCTCTTTTTTTTGGAGAAGGTTTGACAAATTAAATCCACGATGCTAAACAAATAGTGCAGCCTGTGAGCAAAGTGTCTGACAGTCGTGTTGAAATTTATTCAAACACACATTTTTTTCCACTAATAGATTTTCCCAAGTGTATAATTTTGTGAAATGACACACAGATTATTTACTTTTTGGGTTTTTTGTTATTGTGGAAGAAATGATTAAAATAGTTGACATTTCCAGTTGGTAAACATATATCCATAAATGATATAGAATTATATATAAAGCATATTTTTTTTTTAGTCTTTACTCGAATTCACTAAGCTATAGGACGAATCTTGAAATATTTATTTGTTTGTTATTTTTATGAACTTAATTGTTTTAATAATTTACACATATTGTCACAGCTGGAACATGTTTTAAACATATATCCATAAATGATATAGAATTATTCATAAAGCATATACTTTAGTGTATTTATCTTTTACTCGAATGCACCTAAAGGACCCTTCTTTCTTTCTTTCTTTCTTTCTTTCTTTCTTTCTTTCTTTCTTTCTTTCTTTCTTTCTTTCTTTCTCATTCACTTTTTTAAGTAATGTGCCAATATTTTCATGCTCATAACATACATAACATTGGCTGCTGGATCAATTTTCATGGTGTGTGTGTGTGTGTGTGTGTGTGTGTGTGTGTGTGTGTGTGTGTATTTCAGATTCCCAGTTATCTGCTTGTGAGATAAGCCAATTAATTAAGAGTAATCATAACTGCAGGAGCATCCAATTAATGAAGAAATCATTCAGTTAATGAAGATCAACCAAGGGTGATCTTACAGTGTTAAACCTTCTGATTCTTCTTCAATTTACTCTGTAATAAAATCAGCAAACATCTATGCCGAACGAGTCCTTAAATCAATTTCAACTCCAAAAGGATAAAAAAAAAAAAGAAAACATTATTGTGCCTGCTAATCAAATAATGTAGGATTTAATTAAACACGTCAAGCTAAAGGTTTGTTCACGTTCCACGTTTCCACATAATAGCATTTAGTGAAAGATCTTTATTTGCACATTTATAAAAGTAATTCTCCTTTTTCACCTCAGGCCTCCCAATCCCTGTGCATTCAGCAGCTATAAGAGGGTTTTTTTTTTTTTTTTCTTTTGTTTGTTTGTTTGTTTTTAACCCCAAAAAGTCATACCACTATTAGCACAAAAGGAGGAGGGCTAAAGACAAGAATCACTGCACAAATCAATATTCTCAATATACACCTTCACCAAAAAGAAAAAAAAAGAATAACAACGGCTCTATACAGAATTAATGCACAATATCTGCTCTAACACATCAGTTTCGGGTTAAAATAAAATGTAAATAAAAAAAAAACGAAATGAAATGAACAAAAAAATAAATAAACAGCTTATTTTTTAACGTGACATTCATCACAACTGGTGTTTGTAACGTGACATTTTGGGAGGATTTCACGTGTCACGAATGTTGTTTAATCCCAAACAGGTTTTAAACAGGGTTGCCAAATGAATCCATTCCACTCAATGTGGAGTGTTTTCTCATTTCTTTGGGTTGGAATCCGGGACGAGGTGTATTTAGTCTTGACATTGCGTTAATTTATAGGCTCATTAATTTGTCAATATTGAGTCAAGCGGAAACAGTGATACAATCTGGCAACCCAAGCTTAAGTATGGCAGCATTTAGGAGTTACTTCCATTTTATATGGCAAAATCGTTTTTTTTTTGTTTTTTTAATAGACCCCTGTTATTTTAATATCTAAAAGCACAAATGATTTAATCATTTCCACTACAGTACATTGTGTCTTTACATCTAGCCGCTGGGGGAGAAAAAAAAAAAAAACCAGAAAAGGATTGTTTCTTTTACTGGATTCAGATTTTTGTTTCTGTTGTAATCCATGAAATGTATTACATGAAGGCGTTTTCCTTTTTTTAAAGACGTGTTCTTGATCATCTTCGCCTTGAAGAAGACTTTAATAAGAATAAATAATATAGAAACCTATATGAAAACCTAGATTTGTTGTTCACCCAAGTGTTCATATTTACACGAATCTTATTTTTTATTTACGTAAATTTTTTTACAGCTAAAAAAAAACTTTAAAAAAAATTTATTCTCGATAATATCGATTTTTACACAGGGGCTATTACTACAATCATAACTAAATATATCACGGCCAATAATAATAATAATAATAATAATAATAATAATAGCCCATCATGTGGTTTGTCTCTTTTTTTTCTTATTATTGCGTCCTTCAGAAACATCTCCTTTCTCTGAACATAAATGATAACAAAGAATAATCCTATATAAATATATAAGTTAAATACAAAAAAGGGGGGGCATAAATAATTACATAAATTATGACTTATAACGTTAACAACATCATCAACTTAGAGTTTGCTTCTTCAGTTAAGAAGCATATATATTGGCTTTATGATATAATATATATTCTCCATCCTTTAGTCACCAGTAAGGTTGAAGTCCAGAGCTGCCAGGTGTGTGTTTGTGTGTGTGTTTGCGTGTGTGTGTCTTAATATAGGTATAGACCAAGTTAGACCTAGGTATATAAGTATAGACCAAGTTTCCAGTCTATGGTCTTAAAAGTAATGTCCGAGCCAGGGAAACTCATCGTGGTGGGGTGGGTCTGGGCAGTACCACACCCGGCAGTGGGAGAGGCGGAGGGGGCTCGTGTCCGCCCTGCAGCCCGTGCAGGAGAATCCGCGGTACAAGCGGAGGCCGCTGCAGCGCCGCAGGAGTAGGGGGAGGAGGAGCTCCGGCGCCCCGGCACAGGTAGGACAGCGCGGCCGCTCCGGGGTCGAGACCCGAGACCAAACCTTGCGGGTAGAAATACGGTGACGGAAACATTCTCTGGAGGGCAGAGTAGTTGCCGGCTTCTGCTAAGAGTTCGAGTCCCACAGCCGTCTGCCGCTTCCACTTCGTCCTTTTTAATAATCAGAAAAAAAGGAAATGGAACAAAACTTAAACAGGATCTAAAACGTGTCATCAATTACTACAGTACCATTGCCAAAGTGGTACCACCAAGAGGACATTTCTACCTGTAGGCTTTTACACCACATTGATTAAACCCTTGATGGCACGACCAAAGCCACATGGAATAGTACAGATTGGTTCCTTAGTAGATTTTAGAGAGTGTATAGTTATTGTATAATACAGATATATTTATAATGATCTGTACTGGTTTCATATTGAGTTCTTCAGCCTTGTTATTTTCGATATTCCAGTCTATTATGTATTCAAAACGCAGATTTTATCATTTTATTATTAACAATATTTATTGTTGTTTCTGGCTGTTAATAAGCTACAGGTACACATATTATTAGTGATATTTCTAATTAGAAATGCAAAGAAAAAAACCCAAGCTGTTATCATTCTTTTTAATCTGAGACCAAAGTGTATCATTTATATTCTTGATATAAGCGAATATTTTTATGAATAAAAAAAATGCAATAATTATTAAATAGATGATGAATAGCTGAGTAACCTAATAAAAATAATTAGAATATGAAAAAAATACAGAACACTGTTTTGTGGAATTTCCTTTATAAAATAAACTTATTTAACTAAATTACATACAGGCAGCACGTGGAAATACTTGTGTGTGCACCCAGTTTATATATTTATACAGGACTGCTTTTTAAATTACAGAATAGCAAGAAAAAAAAACATTTATAATTTTTGCTATTCACTTCAGAGTGACCTGTAAACACTAAATGCTAATACTACTAATACTAATAATAATAATTAATAATAAACACCGCCTATCTATCTATCTATCTATCTATCTATCTATCTATCTATCTATCTATCTATCTATCTATCTATCTATCTATCTATCTATCTATCTATCTACAAAAAAAATAATGATCACAAATTATAATTGTAAAGTAAAGAAATAAAGGGAAAAGACGTATTAAGTTACTGTGTTGGTTTACACCAATCTAATGATTGTAAAAAAAAAAAGCCACATTTGCAAGTAAATAATGAATAATTCATCATTACAATTGCCTAATTGTCTGTCTATTAGGTTGGATTTCTTAATAATGTATAACCATAAACCAATGTATAATTAATTCCTGAACGTATGCTGTTCCTGCATTGATTTTAATTATTATAACTGTGATTTAGCTAAACACAAACCAAAAATTAAAGACGAGAAAAAATTTTTTTTTTTTTTTTTTTTTTTTTTTTTTTTTGGTAATTTAAAAAATATATATTGTTTAAAACAAACTAATACAAATATCACGAACAATGTAGGTTATTTGAGTTAATCTGAATATGATTTTTGTATTTTTATAATTAAATAATTTTAGAAATCAATCTATCTATCTATCTATCTATCTATCTATCTATCTATCTATCTATCTATCTATCTATCTATCTATCTATCTATCTATCTATCTATCTATCTATCTATCTATCTAGAGTTAGGATTTGCCATTCAGGCTACAATATGTCTTAATTAGCACAGTTTTTCCAGGTGCACGAACTTTGCAGAATATTGTCACAGGTGTAAAGAAAATCGGAACCTCTGTAGTGCGATGTGACCCTGTTACCCAGCAGGTCCTCACCTCCTGTTCTGGTACCAGGTCTTCACCTGCGTGTCGGTGAGGTTGAGGGAGGCCGCGAGCTCCATGCGGTCCTGCACGCTCAAGTATTTCTGGCGTTCGAAGCTGCGCTCGAGTTGCGCGAGCTGGTGGTCGGTGAAGGCGGTGCGCGCTTTCCTCGGCTTCTTCAGTCGCACCTGGGGGCTGTCTCTGCTGCTGGATATCTCCCTGTCTCCTTCTTCTTTAACTGAGGGGAGAACAAATAATAGAGTGAAACTATAGTAGAGTTTTCCATGTGAGTGGAAAAAGGGGCATTTAAAATAATACAAATGTAGATTTTAGAAATAGAAACATAGTATGTATATATATATATATATATATATATATATATATATATATATATATATATATATATATATATATAGTAATAGTAACTGCTGGATAGAAAATGTGTCGCTAATGTAGCATCATTAATAAAGCATGGTGCATTTAGTTTGTGCATTTACTATGAAAACCTTTAAAACCATTCAAGACAAACAATTGAACCTTAAATACAAATCCTCTCAAGATGCACCGAAAGCACAGCATACTGACGCTGAGTGCACTTTTCATGATAACACACCAGCCACAAAATGCAATTTTTTTTAGAAAGAAAGAATGTCCTTGCATGCACAATATAAAAAAAAATATTTTTAACAAACAAATAATGCACTTTTGATAAAAAAAATGTAACGAAAGGGAATCTTAGCAACCAAAAATATAGTGAGAATGGTCTTGAACTAAGTTGATTAGGTTCACTGTAATGCTGTAATGCATGAACTAAGTGATATGCAAAAATACAACCGTAGTATTGACACATTTTGTGTGTATTTATCTGATCTTGAAAAAACATTCTAATCCGCATCCACTGCAACCCTGACCATCATGAAGCACTCGCTGAAAATGCATGGAAAAATAAGTTCTGATTTAATGTTAATTTTCTACCTTGTTTTTTACCTTTCAACCTAAAGAAACAAGAGACCCTTCTCTTTCTAAGCCCATATAGAGCAAGAGGGACACGGTACAGAGATCAGCGCGTCTCTGAAGGAGCACAATAATCCGGCTAATTGAGCCACATGGGGACGGAAAGCTTTCAGCCGAGACTCGGAGAGAAACTTCACACAGATCTATAAAGAGCTCACCGTTACAAATCTGATTAACACTGGGACAAATTACACCAAAAATCAGCTTTGAAATCAAAGCAGACGCGCGTACAGACACACACACACACACACACACACACACACACACACACACACACACACACACACACACACACACACACACACACACACACACACACATACACACACACACACAACACAGAGGCTTTGATACATAGAGCATTAATACTGAACCTTCTGATGTCGAAATTCAGGGTCCCTAATAACATAGGAAGTGTGTGTGTGTATGTGTGTGTGTGTGTGTGTGTGTGTGTGTGTGTGTGTGTGTGTGTGTGTGTGTGTGTGTGTGTGTGTGTGGTGTTCATTATATAGGTATAGCCATGTATCATGTATATAATACAATATATATTATTAATATATAATAATAATAGTAATAATGATGCTGATAATAACACTAACAATAATAATAATAATAATAATAATAATAATAATAATAATAATAATAATAATAATAATAATAGCACACTTAAGATGATGATGATGGTGATTAAGTTGGAGAAATAGTTTGAAAAATAAAAAGTGATCTAATCATTTTATCAAATCATTGTATTATTATTATTAATATTAATATTATTATTATTATTATTATTTATATTTGTATTATTAGTATTTGTTACTAAGGCAGCGGACAGGTGTGTTTTATCTCTTACTGGCTCACGGCAGTTTTCTTTCCTTTAATACTAATTGAACAAGAAAGTAAAAATGTTTGTATTATTAGTTTAGTTGTATTATTAGTTTATATAAAAGCAGTAATTATATCAAATTATGATATTAAATTTCGATAATATTCCGTTCTATGTTTTACGTTAGCAGTGTCACATGCGCCTTTAAAAAATGCAATTATTATTATTTGTATTTGTTTTACGCAGATTTTAATTTAAGCTCTTGCTTATTTGCAAAATAATAACTGCTGAATGTGCAAATAATAATAATAATAATAATAATAATAATAATAATAATAATAATAATAATAATAATAATAATAATAAAAATAATGACTTTTCTTCAAATTTGTGATTAAAAAAATAACTGAGCCACGGTACATTTTAAAACTCGAGACTTCTTTTTTCTTTTTCTTTTTTAAGAAAGCAGGAAATAAAATAAATTGCTTTAAACTTTTTCCTGGGTAAATTCGAATGTTTTTATTTTATTTCGAGTAAAGGAAAAGTTTGGTTGAAGTTTTCGTAGAAGTCTGAAGACGCACCAAAAAATTTACCCGTTACCTTTGTTATATTCTCCGTCCGAGGACGAGCTGCTATGGATTTTCTCGATGAACTCCTCGGCCACTTTAGACGCTAACCTGCTCGCCTCGTGCGTCGGTTGCCCGTTGCTGGAATAGGGCGCGCACGCGGCCAGCGGCTTGCAGTCGGCCAGGATGTCTCTGATCAGGAAGGACGAGGTGACTGTGCGCGGCTGGGGCGCGGCGGACACCGGGCCGTGGTGCGTGTGCGACGGCAGGGCGAGCGCGCGGCCCCGCCGCTGCTCGTGCGCCTCGCGCTCCTCGTCCTCCTCGCGCTCCTCTCGCCTCGGCGACGGCGGGCTCGAGCACACGCTCTCCGCGTCCGACGCGGCGCTGAACTCCGGTGGAGACCGGCATTCGCCCTCCAAGCCGACGTTACCCTTTGCGACCACCACCACCGGACTTCCGGGTCTGTGGGACAGAAGAGAGTCGATGCCAAAGCCGGAGCCGGAGCCCGAGCCGTGGGTGGACGCCTCCATTCAGGGGGGAAAAAATAGAGCGCTGCCTCCCGGGCCAGAGCTTTCAAAATCTCATTTGGGTTCGGCCAAGTTCGACTCACAAAAATGGCACGACAATCACAGCCTATCCAGTAGGAACATCCAACAGAGCTTCGGAGCTATTCATCCAATGTCTTGAGAAAGTTTCTTCTTTCTTCAGGACGGTAGAAGTTCTCCAGTTCTCCTTTTCTCTATGTCTCTTTCTCTTTTAACAACAAAAAAAAAAAAAGCCACGATGATACAAAAAAAAAACTAAATATATCAGCAATTTGTAAATGATTTTCCGAATCCTGATAAAACAATTAAAAAAATACTTCAACTATTTAAATTGTTTGTAAAATCATCCTGAAAGAAATCATCATGCAGAACCCCCGCGGTACCACGCGCTACTTTCAGGTAGTAAAGTGCAATTAGATGAAGGTGCAGTGAAGCTGAGACGAAGCTGAGTTTCAGCACCATGGACAGGAGCACCAACCCCGAGCTACGACCACAAACACACGCGAGGTGAAAATACCGCAGAAAATGTTCATCAGTTCCCTACAGAGGAAGTTGCAGTGGCGATCCTCACTGCTCAAAACCGGCCGATGCAAAATCGTTGGAGGGTGGAGACAGAGGAAAAGAGAGAGAGAGAGAGAGAGAGAGAGAGAGAGAGAGAGAGAGAGAGAGAGAGAGAGAGAGAGAAAAAGGATGCAGTTGGCGAAATAAGCACAGGTTAAATAGACTCATCGAATGCGCAAACCCGCACGACGGTGGGAAAAAAGGCCTTTTAAAATAAAGTTGTTGAAAAACTAAGGTGCTTTTACGAGTTTTTAAGGGCACCCCATGCACGTGAGTCCCCAGCGGCGCGATTCTATTGGCTGAGGGTCTGTTTTGGGGTGTCGACCGGACGCACACACACACACACACACACACACACACACACACACCCACGCGCGCGCACGCGTACGCGCACACACACCCCACCCTCACGCTCTCACACACCCACGACTCTCACTTTGATGAGAAAGAGACACTGAATTCATTAGGAGACTCGGATCCAACTGTTTACAGGCCATTTTCACACACTGTTTACTTTCATTACATCATTGATGAGGCCTATAATGGGGTTATTACGAGGAACGGGGAGGTCTTTCTCTCTTTCTCTCTCTCTTTTTTTTTCTCTCTGCTCTCCTTCAAGCCCACGTTCAAAACCAAACCCGAGCAATTTCCTCACACAACCCAGCCATATTTTCGCTTCTATTCTGCCCCTTAAAGCAAAATGAATTAGACTGATGTCGTGGAAAACACGTTGTTGGTTTCCTGTTGACTATATGAACATTCAGATGATTTGCCATTATGCGTAAAGCGCCTACTTACAATCTGACTGCTTTTTATATGCATTGTGAGATTTATTTATATTTATGTATACATGCACAAATACATACTTTTACATTGCATCTCTCTCTCTCTCTCTCTCTCTCTCTCTCTCTCTCTCTCTCTCTCTCTCTACACACACACACACACACACACACACACACACACACACACACACACACATATATATATATATATATATATATATATATATATATATATATATATATATATATATATATATATATATATATATATGTATATATATTTATACTACAGTATACTACAATACACACACACACACACACACACACACACACACACACACACACATACACACACACACATATTATATTGCGGTTGTACTGAATATTCTAACATTTATGCTGTGTTTACACATTTTAGTAGTATGTATTAGAAATGTATATGTAGGTACTTTTAGTAACTTTTAAATTCAATATTCAGCCCATCTTATGTTCCTTAAGTTAACCTGATTATTTCACAGCCGTGACTTTTACGCCACTAATAACTGGAGCTGTAACTGGAGCCCAACTTTAATGTATTCAATGCTAATGAGCAATAATGGGACGACAGCGTGACCTAAAAGTCTTAGCCACGCAGAACGCTGTTGGACACGTCCCAAAACGCAAAGCACACACACACACACACACACACACACACACACACACACACACACACACACACACACACACACACACCGAACACACACACACACACACACACACACACACACACACACTACTGCACTAACTATCGCCCTCCTCATGGTCACCATGGTCTCCTATGGTGGCACACTATTTTGACATACCATTTAGTGCTTTAGTGTGCTGCTTAAGAATGAGCTTCCATCGTCCTCCCCTTTCACGTCTTTCTCCGAGCCAGTTTAGCCCCTGGTGACTTTTCGACATGTCCCAATAATAACAGTGTGTAGAGCCCCCTGTTAGCGCCCCCCCCCTCCTCCCCCCGAGAGCAGGGCAGATTGGAGGCGCTGCTCAGTGGCTCGCGCGCAGCGGCAGGTTGGTGACTTGGCTCTGTGCTCCCAGGGGCTGCGTGCGCGCGGTTACAAGCTGTCACAGCGAGGCGGGGTAGACACACACACAAACACACACACACACACACACACACACACACACACACACACACACACACACACACACACACACACTGTTTATTTTAGAACCTGAGATCTTCACGAAAGACTGCAAGAGATCTCCAGTGCTCCACTGCTAATTAAATCAAATTAGAACTTAGCAAACACAGATTAATGTGCAGCAATGTATGGAAAAAAAATTTACTGAGTGGAAATAAAAAGTCTACACACCTGTTTATTATGTAAAAATCTATTTTAATTAGTCCTACCTTTCCAACCAATAGCATTAAAGAAAAACGTCTAAATATTTAAAGTGTTAAAAAGAAGAGAAGAAGAGAAAGAAAGAAATAACCTGCTTCCACAAGTTCACCCTTTTATAATAGGGCTGTGATTGTTCTTAGAATTAACCAAACCCTTTTAAACTTCTTCTTAACCACCCTCGGATTTTCTTAGTTTCATCCAAGCCATGGCCTGGAAAAAGCTTTCAATGCAAATGCAGGATCTCACTGTCGAAAGGTATGGATTAGAAGAAAGGCTCAAAAGAATTCCCAAAACATTAGAGATACCATGAAGCAGTGTGAAGGCCATCATCCGCATAAATAGGCAAAAGGACAAGATGAAAACTTATCAGGGAGGCTGCCAAGTTACTTAGGGCAACATTAAAGGAGCTGCATGAATATCTGGCAAGTATTGGACGCTCTCTGCATGTGATAACAATCTCTTCTATTCTTCACATGTCTGAGTTATGGCATAGGCTGGTAAAATGGAATATTTTTTTTTTCCCAAATAATCATCCAAGCCGAATCTTAATTGTGTTATGGTGTGATGACCCACGTTATGAAGTTTTGGGCATCGTGATATGTTTGCCCATCAACACCATATGCATGGTTATGGCATAATGCAACAGGGATCTTAGCTTGAGATACAAACCTATTTTGATGTAAAAACCTACAGTTTTCATGTTGGACTATCAATCCAACATGAATCATCAGGTTATACACAAAACTTGGAGAGTCTACGCCTTGAATATTTATAATTTAAATTTTGACTAATAAAGTACTGAAATATAATCAAAATAAATAGAATTATGTGCCACCTTATTAGAAACACCTTTATTACATATGTGATCATTTGCAGTAGCAGTAGCACAATGAAAAAACAAGGGACGGGTCTGGAGCTTCTGATAATGTTACAACAATCATCAGAATTCTGAATGTTGCATATCTGTTGATGCCAGACAGAAGTATTCCAGAAACTGTTGATTTTGGGTTTTCACAAGCAACAGTTGATGTTATGTTGATTGTTGATGTAAATGATGAAAAACTGCAGTAACCCAAACAACCACTTTTTGTAACTGGGGTAAGCAGAAAAGCAACACAAAGTACAATACTTTGGCAAACACCATTTCTCTGACATCCAGCAATGTTTTTTTTTAAAGAAAGAGAATAATTTAAACCTGGTGTAGATGTCAACTTACTGTGGAGTCTTTATGTCTTATGAAAATCAGTTTTTATTTTTTACAGACCTTGGTGGCCATTAGTGTCATCCTTTCTCAAATAAGGGTTGGTTATTAATTCCCAGTTTCCTATAATTATTCTCTTTAGTAAAGCACTGCTGTGGGGTTGTACCAGGGGTTTACCCAGTATCACAGACCATAGAACTCCGAAAGTTTCTAGACTTCACTCTGACTGTTTACATGAATCCTTATGGTATATTCTGAAACACAAAAACATAAACAAATTCTAAAATGCTTGCCATTTTATTTGAACCTTTAAAGGTTTTATATCAAACCCCATCAATAATCAACATGATCATTCTGATGACACTAACATGTCAAAATCAACAGAAGGACAAAGATCATGAGAAGATGATGAAACTTCGGAAGCTGCTAAGGCCTTCACAAAAGTTCATACACAATCAGAACGCATTTATAGACTTGACAGAGGGGATGGACATACACACAAAACATATGACGTCAATAAAAAACTATGTTGATTCACTATTATTCACGAGTTTGGTAAATTTCGGTATAAAGAGACTCTCAAAGAAAATCAAAAGAACTTTGAATGCAACAAGTTGCTGCAGATCTTTATATTGATTGCATTTACTATTTTAGTTTGTATTTATTCTTATCAACTCCACATACTAATTTATTAAGTGCATTTGAAGTGAATCAAAGTTGTTAACCTGTGTAACATAATTCAAAAGAAATCTATATAAATGAAAAACAAATAAGTATTTTCTGAGGCGTCCTATAAAAGGATGCCTTGGAATATTTGGAAACAGATACACTGCAATGGTTGAGCTGCATTATTGGAGGATTTAGCACAAGGCTTGTTTAAGAGGTGTGAGGTGTCATTATTTTACCATTTTCATCATTCCATGAATTTTGCTTTTTATGGAGCTTTGTAAGTGTGATAAATGTAAATCAGTGATACAGTGATACGGCTTACAAATACATTTAGACTCAATGTTACAAGAAGATTGATACAGGCATTGTGTGCATTAGATAATTAATAAAGGTGTGTTTTCTGTCTTTGTCGTTTATAATGTCATTTCTGTTACGGTCAAGTTAAACATGTTCCCGAGGTACCATTGATTTTGTTCATTTTTCTGATTTATGCCCTACACACCGTTCTTTTCAATTAGAGATCACTCACTGCTACTGAAGATGGTTCCACATGAACAGTTTTTGCATTCAAGCCTCCATCAATTAACATTTCATAACCTTAACAATGATGAAACTTTAATGAATGGGCATCTGGGATCAAAAACTGGTTCCTCTAAAGGTTTCTTCAGCATTTTTCTTGCCGCTGTTGCCACTGGCTTGCTTATAAGGGATAAACTTATATGGACTAATCAATACAATTAATATTTATATCTGTTATATAATAATTTCTGTAAAGCTGCTTTGCGACAATGATTATTCTTAAAAATGCTATTAAAAATGATTGAATTGAATAACTAATCCACGCATCTTAAAAAGACACGAAAAGGGAAAACAAATTTGACAAAAAGCGTCTAAGACTATGTTTTTACTCATGTGTCATGGTACACAGAAAAAGGTTGCTTTGCATTCTGTTTATTTGTGCTGCTTCTTGTTTATTAAATACACTTTTTTTCGAGGGGTCTGTCATCGTTTAGGGTAAAGTTTGGCATCTCTGCCTTATTTGAAATGCTGTGTAAAACATGCATTTCGATAAATCTATATATATGTGTGTGACGAAAATAAACAAGATGACTTAACTAAGAAAAAAAAAAGAAAGGAAAAAAAAGAAACAAACAGTGTTAAGAAAAAATGGCTGCAACCCTGGACCAGTCAGGGATGCAAATGACGCACCTGAAAGCCATCAAGTACGAGACTTGACAGAAAATAATGAGAACCGCTGAATCTTTTATAAGGTTAACACTCACATTTCCCAGTCAGCTGTCACACAAGAAAGAATTTAGCTCGTGCATGGTGGAGAAATAAACCTTCATCGGCTCATTAAAGCTGACAGGGGGCTCGGGATGGGCAGGACTCGGCGGCAGCGTGCCACCCCGTTTTGTGTCAGTAATTTGCAGCGGAGACATACCTACCATGAAAAAGAGGAGAGGGAGAAAGAAATTAGGTTGGCTGCAAGTGTGAGAGAGAAAGAGATGGCAGGTACTGATGGTGCTGGCGGTGCTGGGGGTTAGTCTGTGTGTGTGTAGAGGGGGGTCTGTGGTCGAGAGAAGGCCTTGGGGGAGGGTGGAAAGATCGCTTGCACGCCAGGAGTCTGATTCTCCCCTAATTGGAAGCATTGGGCATTGTCAACGGAGGATTTTCAGTTGCTCGCTGACAGGTAGAACCGTCAGGATGATAGCCCACTTGTCAGCGCAAAAGACCAATAAAAACAAACCACTTTTGATTTAATTGGAGGCCTAGCCATGGTGGGGCTGAAGTGGATGGATGGGAGGATGTGGATTGCTTCAGGGAATGGTTGTCTGTGTGTGTGTGTGGGATTGTGTGTGTGTGTGTGTTTGTTGGTGTGTGGGTGTGTGTGTTTTAAAAGAACGTTTGAGAAGGAAATCATCAGCTCGTGTAAAACCCCTCAGAGCGCCGGACTCACATCCTTGGACACTGTGGCCAGTCACTTCCCATGGTGCTGAGGTTACAAAAAACACTGGGTTTGATTTAGTCCCTAGAGGACTGGAGCTGGCTCACCACTCATCAGTGTTTCTTCTCAAAGCTTTCTCTGTCTCTCAAATACACGCACACTCACACACACACACCCACAGATACACATGGATGTCGATATGGTGATGCCTCAGTGACTTTGGCAAAGGAACAGCTGACATGGCTGGCTTTTGCTGCTTCTGTGCAGCCCACGCTACAATTTGATTGGTTTAATCCATGTCCAGTACATCCCTGCTCAGCTGAGAGAACTCATTTGACACCTAATATTCTGCATTGAAACAGAGATATCACAAGCTTCATGTCCACACAGGAGATTTTTCATGCTATCATGGTTTGGACCTAATTGGTGCACATTTTTCTATGAATATCAGTTTTGCAGTACTAAGGGAGAGGAAAAAAGAATGTGCATGGACAATAGTGTTATCCCAGATGATATCCTAAGCCCTGTCATTCTCCTTCAAGCCTGGACTTTGGCGATGTTGTGATGTCTTCTTTGCGAATGCATAGGTTTTAAGGGTGCTGACATGTTCTACATGACACAGAACTTTGATTTCACTAATGACAAAGTGACACTGGTGGAAATCGGTGGTGCCTCTGGTGAGCATGTGTAGCTAGTATGGTTGCCTTGCTTTGCTAAATTGCCAACAAGCCGGTACAAAGCACTAAATCAAAGCTAAATATATTTTAAACCATTGCACTGTGTATAAATCATATAGTGGTCTGTAGGCTACACGTTGTGACCACTACTACTACTATTTTATCATCAGAAATAAAAATAACACTTAGACATTGCATGCTTACAAGCAACAAATTAAGTGACAAGAGACAAACTACAACACAAGCATGAATGTAGGGTGAGTATTTAGGACACAGTAAAATCACAAAGTCGACATGTAATTACTCACTCAAAAGCTTGGGAATATAACAGAAATGGAGATGGCCGGCCATTTTGTGTGTTTGTTTGTGTGTCTGTGATTTTCCATGTAAAGACAAATGAAGTCTAGAGACAATTTGTTAGCCTCTTCGAAGAAAAAACTTAATATAAGCATAAGATCCCAGTGAGGAATTGTGTGTTTTGAGACAAATAACTAAATAAGAATGCATGAGATTAAAGCATAAAGGTACAAGGCATTTTCTCAGATCTCTACTATGAACAGCTCTTGAACTGTGATTGGCCCTATTAACATTTTTAAAGAGGATTTTGGTAATAGACGGGATGTTACGTTTGCGTAGACACCGGCTTCACGTGAATCACAAAGGCCGTTTGTAAATGAAATGAAATGAAAATGAAAATATCATACCATACGGCATGTTGGAACCATGCAAAAATTAAGAATTCAATTCTGTCCAATTTGTACTGTGATCCAAGCAATCACAATGTTGTATTTCTTATTTTCTTTGACTTCACTGAGCATTTTCATATTGCCGCATGAACAGTGCACTTCAGGCCCCAGTCCTGGCTGGCAATAGGTGTTACAGCAGCTCGCCCCTGACCACTGACCCCTCTCAACCTCCATGCTCCTTTATGCCCATGTGCATAAGTGGTCCAGTGGTTTATAATATTTGACAGAGTTCATGGAAGACATCTGCTGAGAGGGGCTATGGAGACAGGCCAACTGAGAGGTAGGGGAGAGGGCAGGGACGAGGCGCTTCAGCCATCCATCACCTCATTGGCATAAAGACTAGGACAGTAGGCACAGGCTGGCACATCCACAGCCTTCTCTCTTACAGCGCATCATCATTTGCTTGAGAACTGGCTTTCAGAAGACCATAGTATTCAAGACTTACTTATAAAGGAGTTTATGTTTTCCAGTTTTTTATTGCTGTGTAGGTACAGTAAGCCCAAGAAATGTTGCAGCATGCCCTGGGTGAAACGTTCAATATGTGATGCTGTTTTGGCATCAGTTCCTTTTGTTGCAAAATCCTGAATCCTGCTAATGATTTCTGACATCTTTTTTCAATCTCTTGCTTTATATGAAGTTTGTCAGGTAATGACAGGTGAGCGTCAGACAAGTGTTGAAGGCAATCAAGTTAAATTTGTGAAACTGTGACAGACCGAAGAGTAGCATCCGAAAGCTATTTGAAAGGTTCTGCTCTCAGTTGACTTACTGGCTTTGAGGGAGGGGAAGCATTTTTTCCCAATTTTATGATACAATTTCTTTTGTAAATATTCCCTGCAATATCCAATGTTTTTCATTTATCTGCAGCTGGTGAAGCCAACAGGAAAACCAAAGTGATAGGAAGTATTTTATTAAAGAGTCAGAGTTCAATGTTAACCGATGGTACAGACATTACCAACTGATGGGGGGGTCAGCGGGCATCGCATGGACTGGGGATCCCACCCAGCTGCCACATGGAGATACACACAAGCTGCTGCATGCAAGCTGAGACTAAGACGCCCCAATGTTTTAGCCTTTTTAGGAGCAAAAGGTCAGGCTGTCCCTTGTCTCGTTGTCTTCAGTCAGTGCATTTGGGAGAGGTTTGGCAAACTGTGGCAGACATCGATGCATCATTGTATAGAGTGATGAATCAGTGTGGCTGCAGTGAGTAAGCAGAGGTTACATAAAAAATAGAAAAGAAGACAGAAAGAAAGTTTTCTCTAATGTCTCTGTGAGCAACTACATAAAGTCTAGATGGTGTAAACCAAACATCAGCCTGATTATATTCGAATCAAGTTTAGTATCTGCATGAGATTATTTATTGAAGCAAAGGATAGGCATAAACTGGTTTTAAGAAATCTTTAAAGTGGGATTTTATGTGGCATCATCCATAACACCAGAAACACACATTAACATGGATGTGTTGCAGATGTTAGTGTTGCTGTCTGCATCGTAAGATTTTCTTGTTCACACTGAAACGTGAAAATGATTGAAATATGCATTGGAACTCGCACTGTGTGAAAACCATGACCTTTGCCATTTTTATTTCTTCTGACAACTTGAATAAAATTAATTACGCCTTCTTGGCAAACATGGTCTCACTATACATAAAGAAACTTACTTTTAATCATTTACTGCTTTTCAGTGTTTTTAAAGGAGATGTTTCTCCTATTCACACTACACCATTAAAATTAGCATTTTTGGTATTTAAAAACAATTGTACAGTGGAAAGAGAAAGGCAAAATAAATAACACTAGTTTTAGAAGAATTATTATTTTGGAGAAAATCCAAAAGAACATACCATTTGGGAGGGAGTATGTGTATTACATGCTATATCTGTTCAGTACACTCTCAGGGAAATAAAAGTTACAAACTTTGCTGGATTTTTTCATCTCTTAACCACCAATGAACCTTTGATATGAACAAAATCTGGTCACTTTTACAAAGCTGTTAAATGGGAAACATTCGGACCAATTTTGACTTGATAGGGGGCATTTGTGGAAAATGTATCGGATAAAATCCAGGCAAAAAAATACATTTGGTGAGCATATATGAGCAGATATGCACCATGCTAGAGTAAAAAAAAATTATTTCCAATATTCCAATGCTGCTGTGTAACTTTCCTGGATGTTCACTGGTACACAATGTGACATTCACTTTAACTGGGGTTGCAGAAACTCAGGTCGCACAAGCTGCTCAAAATCACTTTTTTTTAAGTTACAGAGAAGACAAACAGCCTCCTTGCTGTCGGTGATAATAACAAATCTAATTTCTAGAATGCAAAAAGGTACAGTTGCATTCTATAATATTAAACCAATATGTTATTACTTGTTATTACTGTGATGTGGTTTTTCAGCACAAAAGGCCCCATTGATTATAGATTTTCTGTAAAAAGCATAGCAAAGTGAGAAAGCACCAAATCTCCAGAGTCCAATAAAGGAATTTGATTAATATTACTATTACTATTAATATTACAGTATTTATCAGTATACTTACAGAGCAAAAGCAATGCCTATGCTCTTCTCTCTCTCTATCTCTATCTCTCTTTCTCTCTATGATAAAACACATAAAACACACTAAACACACTACTCAGCCTTCTTATTTTCCTACAAAGTTGATATGTAGGTCAGAATATCTCAATTATCACACTCCTGTCACTGTTCACAATGTCCTCCCCAACCTCCTTCCACCTGCCGTGACTTTTATTGCTTCATTAGTGAACGCCACATGCTATAGTGCACGCTCCCCCTCACGTCACTATCACAGATCAGTAGGCATATGATGGTTAAAACCAAGCCATATAAACACCTCTCACACACACACACACACACACACACACACACACACACACACACACACACACACACACACACACACACACACACACACACACATTCACATTTATACATACTGTATATTCACATTCAAACTATTATCCACTACCTCACATACACTTTACAATATATTCAAAATGAATTTCCTGTTTGAAGTTATTGTACATGAATTCAAATTCACAATCATATTCCTGAAAACTTTGCGAACTCTATTAATTTCACTTTTGCAATTCATTTTATTTTGGCAATTCAAAGCTAATTTGTTAACTGTTTATTTTAGCTCCACCCATTCATCTCTCCTGCACCCAACTTTGGCTGCATAATGCATTATCTGTAAATTGTACTTGCATTTTTTGCATATGGGATTTTCAATGTGTTCCTACACAATACGTTGAACCAGTTGCATTTATCAAAACAAACCTAGGTGATATTTAGAAGTCTTAAAAGTTGTGATATTACAATAATGCTATAATAAAATTATAATATAATAAAGTTTAATATATATACGTATGTTCTTTATGTTTATATATGTGCAAGTTCTAAATACGAAAATTAGGTGTTAAATGCACATTTTTCCATTCACGTTATAGACCCATTTTTTAGAACGAATACACCTTGAATGGGACATAAGTCCATTGCAGGACACCGTGCATACCTGTACATTTATTTACCTGAGGAGCAATTTGAAATATACCAGTCCACCTACCAGCATTTATCTAAGGTAAAATGAAACCAGAGAACCTGGTTAAAACCTAAACAAACAATAATCTGAGCTCAGGATTGAACCAGGGACCCTGGAGCTGAAAAATCGACAACCACCGTTTTTGCTTTCTACAACTCGTATATTCATTCTGACAAATATATTTAAAAAAAAAACCCATAATTTATAAAGCATACATACAGCAAACACACACTTTATAGACACCTCTGTACCTGTGTTTTTACATCCCCCTCTACACTGCTTGCCTTCAGATGCTTATATTCAGACAGCCATTAATCCACAGCACCATATTCCTGTTTAATGTATTCTGTTGTTGATCTGAGATGGAGAAAATGAATCTCTGTTTCTCAGCACAATCTTTTGGATAAATTGTTCAGTCTGGAGGCAACAAAATTATACAAGCAGTGTGTGTCATCATACTTTATCATTTTTAGCACTTTCTAGTTTACTGGGTTGCTTGAGGACGGATTTGCAACTAGCACAACTATTTTTCTGGTGCTTAATTCAGCCAGACAACAACTAACCATACGGAGTTAGCGGTTAGCAAGCTATCTGCATCGACTACCTACATAAGTTGTGTTAGATTTTTTTGTTTTGTTCTTGTTTTTAGCAATTTACAACTCAAATATTAATATAAATAGATGTTTAGATATAAGACATTTATAAATACTTCTCAATACATCTCATGTAACTGATTCCCAAATAGCTCATTATTTTGAAGATTTGGTGTACTAGCTTTCAATAAGTATTTTTTCACTCACAATTCTTATTTGCAAAGTTAGCAAAAAAAAAAAAAACTAGCAAGACAATTCACCTAACAAAATTGACAATGAACAAGCAATTTTTTCCCCTCAAGTTCAAGGTTGTAACTGTCTGCTCCCTCATCATCAGATGTCAAACAAAATTGCCGGCGCTATGAGTATAATCAGGATCTCCCTCATGACCCAATGTATATGAACTGTGTAGGTATTTCTGGACTCCTAGGTTCAGACCCCTGTGTGTGTGTACATGTGTGTATGAGACCGAGAGAGTGTAGGGGGCGGACTGTCGAGAATAAGACCCCAGCAAATGCTCATTAGAGTTGACCTTGGCACCAGGAGCCTGCGTTTGATGGATCGGGTACAGGGCCAAACAAGCCCCCAGGGAGCCATGATCTTATCTCTTATTGTACACACACCTCCCTCCTGCTGACCCTTTCCCCGCTTGCTCACACTGCACAGCTCTGCAGGCATCACAGGCAGAATAAATCTGTGTCTGACAGAGAGGAAGAGAGGCGAGGGACAGAGACCAAGAGAGCAAGAGAGAAAGAGGGTGAGAATGAATGAGGTGGCAAGAGAGAAACACACACAGGGGGCCCAGAAAAACCAACAGCTCACTGAGGTGTCATTAGCTACATAAGTCAGCTGCGCTTGATGTAAACTGGAAAGCAAGATGGAAAAGTACTGTTGTGGAAATTCAAAGAAAAGGAAGAGGCGATAATGTGATCAGTCGGTGAGTCCTTAAACGAACTTTGTACTCCACGAGCTTGGCGATGAGCTTGTTCTCCGATTTAGCCACCTCTCTGCCACTCAAGTATGAGTATCCATCTCCACAAATAACATCTGCTCAAATCCTCCCCCATATATCTGCAATGGCACCCAGTCAGAGGACAGGCAGCGATCAGAGGCATGAGGCAATATCCACCTGCAGGGAGAAAAACTTAAACACACGAAGCTTTTCACAAAGCTTCCAGAGATTTAGACATCCTCTTATTCCCTCGTGCTTGTACTTGAAATCTTTTCTCGGGGTCTCTAATGGAGCAGCAGGGGAAAATTGCTCTATTAAGCATATTTATTTCATACAAAGTGCCTTCGAGGATGTACGTGACGTAATAGCGTACCCAGTCGTGCAATGATGCAACAAAAAACCTGCCTTACCCCATTAGCACACAACGAGCTTCTAATCTGTGCTAATTCACTCTGGGAAATTAGCACAGATAACATTCACATCTGTAAAATAGCTCATGGCTCTTCTGACATCAGCCGTTACTTCATTTTAATTTTATACCTCTTTCATCCAATTTAGTCATTGTCAACTTCCACCCACTAGCTAGTTCTTTTCTATTGCACAACCGTTACGAATCTGGGATGGCACAGGCTAACAGGTGCTTCCTCTGGGATTTGACACGTGAAGCCAGCCACCGCATGCCTACAGGGAAACGCATGCCAACGTCTTGATCTCTTTGTCTTTTTTTTTTAGAACTTCCTGATCATTCCTTCTAAAAAAGACACGAAACTTCAATATAGGACTGGGGGAGCAGTTATTGTTCTTCAGATATGTTGCGAACATCACTTTTGGTCATGCAGGTTTGTATTGTACAACATCATATGCATTTGATAATTTCTCTTAAAGGATGATTGCTTGTTAGACTGGCCTTTTTTCAGGTCCTTATGAAAGCCCAAAATGGTCCACTATACCTCATTGCAATGATTAGCTTACCATAACAAGGTTCCTTCAAGCCACAACTATAGGTCAGCTTGATTAAGACACAAGGACCAGTGCTGACTGTATCATCAGAAGATTTGAGAATTCTTGTCTGCCTTTGGGGCAAATTGGAGCAACCCCACCATACAGCCATGCTAAACAGAAAAAAAACATCCCTGTTTTGCTGCCAAAACAGTTCAGACCCATCGGGCATTACCAGCAATAACTTATCATCTGTTGGATCGGTCCTCACGGACCAGCCTTCGTACATCAATGAGCCCAAAAATTGCGCCACCCATGACCCTGTCACCAGTTCACCACTGTTCCTTCCTTGGGCCACCTTCGATAGATACTGACCACTGCAGACCAGGAATAGCCCATGAGAGCTGCAGTTTTGGAGATGCTCTGACCCAGTTGTCTAGACGTCACAATTTGTCCCTTGTCAAACTCGCTCAAATCTTTACTCTTGCCCATTTGTCATGTTTCTAACACATCAAATTTAAGTACAAAATGTTCACTTGATGCCTGATATATCCCACCCACTAACAGGTCTGATGATGAACATATAATCAATGTTATGCACTCACAGGTCATAAAGTTATAATTTCATAATGTTATGCCTGGTCGGTGTATATTACACCATGTGTGTAACATGCTTCTATGTTAATCATTGTGGCATATACTTTTTAACAAGCTTCAGATCTGATCACATGCTTCCAAGTGTAAGAGTGAAAACCACATCCTTAACCGTTTTGTTGTCTTCCATTTCCCCTGAGGATCGCAGTCCTGATAAAACACCGCTTGAGAGTGTTGAACAATAGAAGAACATTACAAGTATTTGGGTACGGTCTTGGATAATAAATTGTCTTTTACTTCAAATACTGATGCTTTGTGTAGAAAAAATGTATTGTTTGCAAAAACTAAGGTCATTTAATGTGAATAAAACATCAATGTATAGATCCTAAATTGAGTCGCTGATATCGTTTTCATTTCTGTTTTTGTTTTCTAAATGTAATTGTTAACCAGGGAAGTTAAATTACGAGGAGTAAGCAGATGAATATGGCCCAGTTTTATCATAGACAGGTTTTGGGTGAAGCCCAGAGCATTTTGTTAATTGATTCCCAATTTTTGTGTTTTAACTTCCCTCTTTTTGGCATTCGATATAGAACTTCTTGTTAGTGAAATAAAACATTGTAGACATTCATTTATCCCCTCACCTGTAACATATTTAAATTAAAGGTAAATACCTCTTAGGAGGAAATTGTCTTTTGTTTTTATGTCATATGCTTAAATTCTGCAACCAATTTCCTTTTGGGAAATAAAGATAAACTAAACTGAGCTGATCTAGACCAAGGCCCTTTCCTGACACTGATAACTGCTTTTGAACTTAAGAACTGTTTCCTTTTGCATAGCTAATACTTCTGAGTAATGTATAAGCTAAGCTTTCCTATTTAAACTAACAAGTAGCTGTGATTAATCAGTGTTGATATGGAACAAGCCATTGCACTACATTGTTGATATTTAAATTAATGATGTTTCAAAAACTGGTCTTTGACCAGCTAGTCATTTTTAAATTCTCCCGCTGCAAGGACAAGATATTTTTCCTTGCAGGTGCACATCTGTTCTGAGTGTCTCAAGGTGTTAGTCGTCTTTGACACAGCTATTTGGCCTGGATGTCAGGAAATTCTTCCACCTAGGGCCAGGTGGGAGCATTGTGTGTGTGTGTGTGTGTGTGTGTGTGTGTGTGTGTGTGTGTGTGTGTGTGTGTGTGTGTGTGTGTGTGTGTGTGTGTGTGTGTGTGTTTTGGTGGCAGGACTTAGAATATCCATTAGACCACTGGTCAGAGAAAAGAAGCACAGAAGCCAAGCATAGGTCATCTTACTGATGGAGAGAGCAGCTGCTGACTTGGGGTCAGTGACTCCTCTGAGAATTCAGTGTGTATTTGTTTGGGCCTGTGTGTAGTGTGTGTGTGTGTGTGTGTGTGTGTGTGTGTGTGTGTGTGTGTGTGTGTGTGTGTGTGTGTGTGTGTTTGTGAGAGAGAGAGAGAGAGAGAGAGAGAGAGAGAGAGAGAGAGAGAGAGAGAGAGAGAGAGAGAGAGAGAAAGATAGCCGTCCAGGCATTTTTCTACATGGACAGTTCACGTTATTTATAACAGAAGCAAGACCCAGTGTCTTTGTGTAGACTTACAATAAATGGACTCAAATACTTTCTATTCTCTCGATATATATAAAAAAAAAATTAATAAAAAATATAGCAGCCTGCATAAGGCAGCATGGGTTGCCATTGGTAAGACGGATCCCTCCTCCCAAAATCTCCTTCCTCTCAATGCCCCCTTCCTGTCTGACTCCTAATGCCTGGGTGGGCTTGATGTCTTTTCTCTGTGAGGTACCACTTGGAGCCTGGCTTGACAGTTGGGAATGGATACGACGCATGGATGTTGCTGTAATTGCATCTGGTTGCATCATGAAAAAGTAATAATTCACTGTCAAGGATGTCAAAGTGTCAGCGTTCAGCAGAACTGATAAGTTGTCAGCGACGGAAAGAGTTTAAGCCTCTTTCCAAAGTCAAGACCTGGAAAGCTGTAGGAAATAGAGTGGAAGATGTTCAGATGAGGAATGTGTGTTCATTACTTTCCTCTTATATTATGCACAAGATAGATGATGTGCATGTTATATGGAATGGGGATTGGACCATTTTGGTTGAAAGTCCTCTTCCCATTTTGGTACTATTTTGTGAAAAAAACAGAGGAAGACCTAAACTGCTCTGTGAGTAAACATTTAATTTGGGTTGACACCACATGGCACTTTTAAAATGATCTCTTAAATATGCTGAATCCAAATAGTCTTAGGGATTCACTGGCAAATTACTTTGTTGAAATGCACGAATACTATGACCATTAGGATAAACCTTCCATCCAAGCTTCACAGTGTGCTGCATCTCAGCACCAATAAATACACACTCTCAGAATATTCTCAGCCAGGGCTCCAGTTTGAGGGGTGATGCAACAGCTGCCTTGCCGTTGGTTAAAGAAAGTTCACAAAATTCATTGGAAGTTGCTTTAGCTGCTTGTTTAATACACCAGTGTTTAATTCTGCTATTCCAATTAGCCTCTATTTGTAGCTTGTGGTAATTATCTCATGTTTAAATCAGTTACTCGGTTTCCTGGGGCAGAATCTGTACTACAATATTCATCTTCCTAGCGATAACATCATGAGATCACTTGTGTCACTTGTAATAAAACACTGCATTCTTTTCTCTCTGACATTTTCACAAGTAAATTTCAGCCAGCTGGCCATCACCTCCTTCTGTGCATCATCTCTTCATGGGTTTTGTACCAAGTCTCTCTTAAGAAACGGCTCAAAGTCTCATCCTTTAGCTAAACAGTCTCTGCGAGAGCAGAGAAAGCGGCGAGAGTCTAACGGCTGCTGTTCAAAAGAGATTATGAGCCCCCCAAAGCCCAGAGATTGATCCTATTGTTTTTTAATGAAGTGCTTATGGACCCGCTTATACATGCTAAGAGTAGGAAAATAGACTGGCGTGGTACAGCAGGACTGACTCCTGTCTTTACAATGAGGAACAGTTCGCTGAGTGAGGGTTTTGGAGGTCTGTTTTAATTCCCAGAATTCAAGAGAATACACTGATATCATGATGCTGACAACTGTCCATTATCTTTTCATTCACTTTTCTCACAGTGTTCTGTCTTTCACTGGTTTGTGTACACTTTGGATTAAGTGCGCAAGAAGATTAGGTGACCTTATGGCCGCTGGGTTGACCTTATGGTGAAAAAGAGGCCCACAGAGGCAGACAAACAAAGCAAGCACACACATACACAGACGCAGAAATGCGTAGTACCAACAAACACTTTCTTTCAGGATATTCCCAGAAGCTTCCCCTGGTGCCTTTGTGATTAAGCTTTCTGCTGCCCCTGTGTGGCAGAGTTCAGCCGTGCCTCCTGAGCAGCACACAAAGGCCTCAGTGTCCAGGGGAGCACTGCTTCTTACAGCCTAAATACACCACTAACCCACATATCCCATGAGGCCCAGCTGTAATTAAGCACATGTGCTTGTTAGCAGCCTGTCCTTCTCTCTTTTCACTCACCTTTGCCTATATCACTCTATTTCTTGTCCTCTCTCGCTCCATCCCCCTCCTTCTCGCTATGGTTTTGTCAGATGAAGCGATTGCCTTCTTCTCCCACCCCCAGTGGCATTTAACTATTCTCATTTGCATGTACATGCCCTCGCTGTGTGGCCGGTGAGAAGCAGAGATTGATCAACAAGGCAGCGGTATGTTTTATTACATGTCAGTCAGAGGCACAGGCCGTTCGCAGTGGGCATATACACAGACATGCACATGCATATGTGCACAAGCCGACATATATGGAACATACAAACATTTTCACAGGCATATTCATAAAAAAATTGATCGTTAGCTATACGCACAAAGTCCATGCTAACCCTAATATCATAGGTCTTTAAATACAATAGATGGCATATGGGCATACATAATGACCACAATCTATTCCCAGTGATATCCGCTATGAGTATTTTAGTGAATTGAGACAGATCTTCCAGCTCCAGGGTGCCTGGTTTGATCCTCAGCTCAGATTACTGTCTGTGTGGAGTTTCTCATGCTTTCCCTGCTTCCCTGTGGGCTTTCTTTAGTTTTCTACCCCTGAAAAAAAAACAAGCTGTTAGTTAGATTGGTGACTCAAAATTGCCCCAGGTGTGAATAAGAGTGTGGGTGTGCTTGTGCAAGGTATCCTACTATAGGTGTTTTCCTGCCAAACACGTAGCCAGGATAGGCTATGGATCTATTGCAACTTTGACCAGGATAAAGATGAATGAAGATGAATGACGATATTGCTGAGTGATTGCATAGACTTCAATCGAATTTACACTTTTAGTACTGGATTTGCAAACCTCAGTGTCACTAATATCAGCATATGAACACATGAACAGTGTCAATCACACTGGGACACTTTAAATCTGGACACAATAGCTCTGTCACATACATATCACTCCTGAAAAAAAAATAAAATAAAAAATAAATAAATAAATAAATAAATAAATAAATAAATAAATAAATAAATAAATAAATAAATAAATAAATAAATAAAATTACAATTTATATATATATATATATATATATATATATATATATATATATATATATATATATATATATATATATATATATATATATATATATATATATATAATCCTTATACTCTATAATCCTTATACCTATACATACCTTATACATCTCTCTCTCTCTCTCTCTCTCTCTCTCTCTCTCTCTCTCTCTCTCTCTCTATTTACATGTTGGACAGTCATAAAAAGCATTTCACTACATATCATACTCTCTATGAATGTGTATGCGCCAAATTTAAATTTGATTTGATTCGAGTATATACCAGAAACGCTTTAAAAATATAGTCATTAAATTATATGTAAGAACATTTGACCATAAGTCCAAAATAATATGTTCTGGCTTGGGTTTTCCAGATCTCAACAATAAACCTGAATTCATATATTATTCAATTTGCGTTTGCACAATACTTATAGACTTTAGAGCTTGAAATATTCAGCCACGACATCAGCCTACATATGCCAAGTATTTCTCAGGGATTACAAAACCATTCACAAAAGGTATGATGAAAGATAAGGTCAAGTTGGATTAATAATGGATGTCCAAGGATGTGTCTGGTTATTCTGACGCTCACTAAGTAATAGTCAGTAAAACATATTACTTAGGAAAGGAAAAGGAGGGTAAAACTAAGAGCTTAATATGCTGCCCTACATGTAGAAAATGTTTTTCCAAATGCCATTTAATTCATAGGGCATGTCTTTCCCATGCCCTAAAATTGACTAGTGGCAGCATTTCTAGCTTTTTCAGAGTTTTCCAAAGATAGATTCCAGATTTACCACGATCCATGAGTATATATGGAGTCCGATCAGTCCATCCTCCCTGGTATAACACACTTATACACAGAATCTGACAGTTCTAGGCACAACACTGACAAGTGCACAGAAGCATGACCAATAGATAAAACCTGAAGATATCGTCTCACCTACCAACCTACCAAACAAGAACTGCCCTAAGCAAAGTATAATTCAGCTTGAGGTTCTGGTTCCAGTGCATTTTCCACCAACTTAAGAGACATCTGAACTTCACAGTAATGTGCCTATATCATCATTTTGACATCTGTTTCTGGACCTCGACTGCAAGGTTGCATTACTACCTTAATCCAGCAGACCTGTATGTAAAGTTCTGATTCACTACAAGTACAGCTTTGCAGAGTTCTGATTCACATTTACAAATGAGCTTAATTCTAGTTGCTCCTATTTACCTGATACACCTGCATGTCTCAAAGTTAAAACAAAAGGTTTTCAAAATTATATTGAGTAAAAATTATATTAAATATTGCATTTTTCACAGATAATATATAAAATGTTGCCCAACACTACACTATGCATATTTGAATTTTCTTTTAAAGATATTTCACAAACTACAAATCTGAAATTTATATGTCTGTTTCTTAGGCACCTCATATGCCACTTTTTATATGTTTTTATACAAATGAAGTGCATGCATTCCTTTTTTTAAGCTATTTGTTCTATGTAAGTGATTTATTCTATGGTTTATTTATTTTCTCATGTTTTTTACATGAATCATTATTTTCGGATTTGAGGTTTGATACATGATTCATATACCGGTAAATGATTTCATATGTGATTTTCAATGAAGAGAAAGATTTTATGGTAACATTAGATTTTTTTTCTTCTAAAATTATGTATTAATCATTATGTTTTTATTTCCCCAAATGTTATTAGATAGTTTTTTAATTTTTCATGTTATATTTTTCAACATGATTTTTCCCAATAATATATTTTCAATGTTGTTTTTTCCTTCCACTCAATATCTGACAGGAATATTTCACTTGATTTATTAATTTTCTGTGCAATTTTCGTTGTGCAGGCAAAGTATAAAAAAAAGAATTAGCCATAGTATAATGCATGCTAATTTTATTTTTATATAAAATGGACGAATCAGGTTTTTTTTTGTTTTACAAGTCTGGTGTTTTTTTCGCATTATTTTTTTAATGATTCATTTATATTCACCTGATCATACATTGCTCACAGGATGCCACATGTTCTCCTAAAAAAATCTTTTATATATATCTTGTATAATGTCTATTAGAATTATCTGTAAAATCTACAGTATGCCTTGGTATGATCATGTGATCTTCTTGCATCATGTACCCAATCAATCATGTGTAAATGTTCTGTCCTTGGGCATATTTCCTCTTGGCTGTTCTGCAAAAAATTCTGCCTTGGCATGCCTGCACTTCAGCACACCCACCAACAATAACTTCACAATCTGTGTGGATAAACCTACAAATGGCTCCTGGAGATGACAGTGTTCTGTTTATTAATTTTTTTCCCCCTCCTTCCTGAAGAAACTGTTTTTGAAGACTTTGTCATAGTCTAGCCCGCTGCGTCTCAGACAGCTGCAGAGGCCGATGGGTATTAATATGCACAAACCGGAGGGCACGGAACAAAGTGCTGATAATGAAGTGCGGAGGTTTGGAGGCGTGCGGAGCTTAAGAGCAGCCACGGGGGAGTCAGCACATGGTTAGCCATATGCCTCTGAAAAGAGAGCAGCCTCCTTTGGGAGAGTAAGAAAAAGCATGTACACACTCGCTTGTACACTCTGGCAATTCCTATCCTTTAGCTCTCTTGTTCCCTCTTCCCTTTCTCTTGCGTTCCCTCTGTCTGACCCCTGAAGTAGCACCCGTCTCAGAGATGTTCCACCTGCACCTGTCTATGTGCCTTTTTTCCAGGTGAATGGAGTTGATTCTACGTTAGGGTTGCCTAACATAGCCTCGAGCATTGCAGGGCTATACCCTTATGGTGTGTGCAGAAATGTGGAGGCACAGGCCGTGATCCAGAGAATGTAATCTTACAGATAGAGAAATCTAAGGTTCAGGAAAAAAGAGGGAGTGTAAGAGACAGAGAGAGAGAGAGAGAGAGAGAGAGAGAGAGAGAGAGAGAGAGAGAGAGAGAGAGAGAGAGAGAGAGAGAAAGAGAGAGAGAGAGAGAGAGAGATAGAGAGAGAGAGGTTTAGACAAGATACGGTGGTAGTCTGTGGTACAGCAGACCGAATTCAGGAGAAAAGATGAGGGAGTGATTGTTCTCTTTTAGATCTCATCCTAGCCCACCAGCCCGCTAAATCCCTGCAGTCCCCTGGAGACAGCGCGTGAGTAATCCAGGCTGCGCCTTCCTCTTACACAAACGCCAGGATCAGCCCTCCTCACACAAGTAATTAGAAGATAATGGGGAGTAATGCGGCCCGATCTGTCCCCATTACCTCCTGGTGCTGCTATCACAGCGCCATCTGATGCCTGATCCAGGCACGGCAGATCTCAATTAATCTAGCTTTCCCCTTTGCTTAATCCATCAGCCTTGTGAGTGTTGGGAAAGAGAGCAAAAGTTAGTACGTGCAGCACTTGTTGTTGCACAGATTTGCATCAATGAGGAAGCGCGGCCATGTAGCAGTTCTTTGTGAGTGTAAATTTGCACACGGATGGCTTGATCTCTCCGTGTTCATGTCTAAAAGTCTACCATTATAGCAGATAATGCGCATTCTCCAGCTGTCCTTATCCAGCGCCAGTCTGCCTTTGTGTGCCAAGGATAACTGTGAGTTATAACCGTCTCGGCTTCAGTCTGTGCTTGTTGATGTATAACGAGCCTTTACCATAATCATATTAGCATACCTTGAGGCAACGTTCATCGCAAATATCCATACAAAACTGTGTTTGCATGGATGATTTGGAAATAAACTATAAGATGAATTATGGAGAGTCAGATCATATCCATACATCACTAGTTTTGGTTTTTGGTTACCCACCAGGTCATATGACCAATTTTTTGGTGCATAAATGTAGTAGCTCACATAAATTGCACCACAGAATCCATAAAGCAGCCTGCCTTTTACCTTCTTTCTTTTTTCTTCTTTTCTGGAAAGTATAGTTTAGAAAGTTAGCAGAAGATATTTTTAGCAATGCTGTAGTCTAGAACATCTCAGTAGGGACCCAGATAACTTTTTACCAGTCGAGCCCAAGACAAGACCCAGACTTTAGACTATGAGAACAAGTTCAGAAAAAAAAGAACAGAAAGGATACTTTTTCTTTGGTCCATTGGACAACTCTTTGCGGTTTACAAATGTCTGACAAAGCTGAAAAAAAATTGTGCTTTTCCAAAAGCATTTTATTAGCAGGAAATTAAAACACTGAGAATATCCCTTGCTATATCTATGCTCATTCAGAAGTGGCCATTCTTATTCTGCCCACATCCTGCCCTCCTCATTCTCATCACTAGCCATTTACTCACTCCCAATGCACAAGTAAAACAATGTCAACCTCTGTCCAAACACACCAATGCACTACTTCTCCTCCCCGCCTCCTCGCTCTATTGGGCTAATTTACTCTAGCTGTAAACCTGGCTCTTTATTGAGATGCTAACTCCCTTTATGAGCCTCTAATCCTGTAGCACGGGGGATAATTTATAGGGCATTTACATGAGGAACGCTGGCTAATTGGGGCATGTGTCTGAATAAGCTTGCACCACGCCTCTGTACTACTGATGAGCTTTTGCTAGGAGTGACATCACCCCCCTTCCACATCTTACCTCTTCCTTCCCTACCTATCTTTACAACATTCCATTTAATAGATATTACTTTAAACTGTGTTCACAGCCATCCAGGCTCGATTAATAGGTCTGGTGTTTTCCCACTGACTTTGTGCTGTGATCAAATAAATGCTTGACCTAGTTGTAAGCTCTGCATGCGCCCACTTGGTGTGACCAAAATCGACACCTAAGCTGCTGGAGACACTGGTAAATAAAACAGAAAACTCAAAGAGTTTATCCTAAAGCTTAAATATTGTTCACTTTTGCTGTAGCCGGTGACTGTCTGTGATACAGAGACACTCCAGTTGAATGAGGCTCCGAAGGCCCCCTTTAGTTTGATTGAACACATCTCCAGTCCTCATACAGCTGTCATCTTTGGCTAACTGCCACACACTGTGCTGGAAAAGGTTGGACTGAGAGTTGGGTAGATGCACCTCTCAAGCGCTGACCTCTGAACCTGTCGTGGCTTTTGGCTTGTTCTCCGGCGGCTAAGTGGCCCTCCATGTCAGCTGACCTGTAGCTCTTTTCTTTAGGTCTCAATAGGAGAACCCATGAGCTCAGCTCCATTTAGAGGACCCAAAAGCACCCCGTTCCTTTTTGCCATCTCTGCTCTCTCCATTTCCATTCGCTCGTTTTTAATGGCTTCATGGTTATAGATTGGGCTTTGTCTGCCTGTGCGTGTACCTGTGCCGATCCCAGCTGCTCCTCATTAATAACCTGGCCTGCTGCAGCCACAAATACATACACCAGCATGCTCCTTTAATGCGCTGAAGTGCGCGGCTGAAAAAGGCAAAACATCAGAGAACTCAGTCTCACCACCATATTGGGTGTATGTGCTAAACATAGTGCTTTTACTCTGTGCTTAGTGGAGTTAGCATGCTAATAATGCTCGAGTGGCATTATCTGGTGGCTGGAGCGAGTGCAGACGGGCTCTATTGTAGGACACGGTAACCAGAACAGAAGCCCTGAAATCTGCTGCCCTGATCTTCCTTTTAGGAGCCAGAGGGGAATAAAAGCGTGGAAATAGGATTTATTTAGCACGCCTCATCAAAAGGTAATTAGCATGCTTTAGGAACGGAGAGAGGAGAGAAGAACACAATGAGGGGATAATGCAGGGAATGGTGAGATGAACTGCTGTTGCTCCTCCTCGGATATGGGTTTGTCTAAGCAGGATTGGTGAGGGTTCCTCAAGTGTAGATGAAGACGAACTTTGGTTTTATAGTGGGCAGGATTTTCTGGCAACATCTCAGCTATATAACTAACAAGCAATATAAAAGTAACTCATTTCATAGGTAAAATGGGGCATGCTGTTCTAGTCAAATAACCAACAACAGGTTGTTGTGATACAGCTGTTTTTCAAATGAGAATACGTCTTGCATTGCTTTATTAATAAAAAAAAATTCATTCATTATTAAAAACATATGTTTTATCTGTTTATATCTACAAATATCATTCTGCTTGCCAGTGAAACTGAAAAATAATTGATCGGTTTGTTTATGTTGTTTTAGAAAACATGAAACCTAAAGGTTACAATTTAATCTCTGACTGTTATAAAGCTCTTATGGAGACTCCCCCGACAAAAGATTCATGTTTCATCAATGTTGAATCAAGAATTCACCATATCAGTGATTACATGTTTTTCGCAATCCATTAATCTCTAATTTTTCCTCATGTATATTGTTATTACAGAACCAATACTATTAGTCTAAGCCTAGCAGCTGGATCCTCTATCAGAGCAGTTTTATAAAAGATTTATCAGCACATTCTGACCAATCAGAATCGAGCATTTAGCAACTCTTTGAATGTATCCAAAATCCTACCTATCTGTCTATAAATGGTTAGTGAGCAGTACCTCTTTAGGTATGACCTTTCTAATCCAGATGTTTTACACTGCTTTCTTAGTCTCTTATATATTTCAAGCCACATCATGTTCAATAAAATGCTCAGTTACTGAATCACTTTTTTATCACTTTTTTCTACACAGGGTTGAATTTCTGTTTGTCTTATCTATCTATCTTTTACATTAAAATCCCCTCTGACAAAATCAGTTTCAGCTCAGAATAGGGAACTCACCTCTGCCGTATTATTTCACCTCAAGTTTGCTCTGGTGTTTATTTGATGCAATTCGTTTATTAATAAAAGCTGCTGTTTATGTACAACAGCATCCACTGGATTAGATGCCTCTGTTTTATTAATGCCCACACACTCCTTCTTTCACTCTGGGATTTGTCATCCAGGTTTACTTCACCTAGAAGATCATTTTAATAAACAATATACAATGAGGGATCATAAATTAGCCAGTAATTTATGACTCATAAATGCTTTTGTTAATGACTAGTTATGAGACTTTTTTTGGTCTTATAGCGATTTTACACATGTTTCTGTCATAACGATGATCTTGTTAGCTAGGAACAAAAGGTTGTAGTAGCTTGTATGGGGCAAAATACACACTTTATAAGACCACAGTGTGAATGTATAGTTTATAAGTATGAAATAAATATAAAACGTGTGTTCCCTGTTCTCTGTGTATAATTATTCAGATTTCCTGAAGGAGTACTTTAATTATGAATTAATGTTCAACATTTTTACATTTAAACATATGTATATTGTTTGCAAATTAACTGTGATTATTCCAGATGTCTGTTGTCTTGATTAACTATAAAACAATAAAGTTCGAGTGTTTAATGTCTCTTTTCTTATTACATTTACAGCATTTGTTTATTATTGGAAAACAACAAATCTTTACTTTAGAACAGGTAACATGTTTTATATTTATTTTATACTTATAAACTACACATTCATTCCTAGGAACTTGTGTATTTTGCCATATACAAGCTGCTAGTATCTTTTATTCCTGACAAAAACAAGTGTAAAGGGGCTAAAGGACAAAAATAAGAGAATAACCAATAAAGGCCTTATAAATAGTTTGTAATAGCATACACATCCATAACTAATCATCAACAAAAGCAGTTAATAGTCATGAATTACTGGCTAAGTTTTGATTGCTAAAATTAGCTAGAAAGGGTTTTTTTCTTCTTTAGTCTTCCTTTGCATTGTGTTTTTACAATTCTGTTTAATTTTTGGATTATTTGATATTTCTCTATGTATATATAGGAAACATCTACAGACTTCAACAGACCTTAACAGACATCTGCAACCCTCAACAGACCTCAGAAAAAGGCTATAGTCATGAAGAAAATCCTACAAGAAACAAAATATCTTATTTCACTGACACTGACAAGAAAATATCTCGGCTACTGTTAATGGATTTGTTTGGTCCTTCTGTGCTATATGTATGAAATGTGTTTTATATGCTAATATTGTGTACTCGTGGGAAGAAGGGCGATGTAAAGTGCCTTGCATAGGTATTTACCCCCTGTGAACACTCTGTAGTGTAACAACCTGGACAGGAAGAAGGCTTAATTGGGATTCGATGTCATAAATCTACACGTAACAGCCCATAATATTGACCTAGGTTAGGGAATGTCAATGTAGGTTTTTTATAGCTGGTATGTAGGTGATCGCATAAGTATTTATGCCTGTTGCATGGAAACTTCTGTTCACAACCAGTTTCCTGAGAACACTTTTCCCAAGGTGAAGCATGGTGATGGAAGCATCAGTATGAGTATTGCATGTTTTTAAATTGTTATTATTGTAAATATACAATGAAGGATTAATATATGATGCTGTTTCATGAAATGTATCTGTAGGACATCCATATATTATATTGTATTATTCATATATTATATCTAAGAACAATATGAGAAGATGTAAAGCCAAGTGCTTTCTTTGAAGAAGAATAGAGAGCCTAATTCTATACACCCCCCCAAAAAAGTTTTCTCTTGTATTCTTCAGACTATCTGCCAGAATAGGAGAGTGAACTGAAAATACAGAGGACTGAAAGATGTGTAAGATATTTCTGCCTCAGGCAGCTCAACCTGACCTGAAGAGTTACATCTCCTGCAAAACCTTCGATTTCTCCCTCTTTGCTCTTTCACTCATCCACTCTCTTTTGTCTCTCTGTCGAATTCAGTGGAAATGGCTTTGAGGCATCCGACTCAAGTCATGCAACAAGCAACTGAAAGAGTGCAAACAAAAGTAAACAAAAGCTTTAAGTAGTGTTGAGCTTCCCACCTGCTGGAGCACTTAGACACTGATGAAATGCACTGAAACTGCACCAGACAAACAAGTTTCGATCACATTATATATCCCAGGGTCAATCCATATAGTTATGCAGCACCTCCGATTCCTCATGGCCAATGGATTGCGTCCAAAAGACAACATAAAATGGGCAATAAAGTAACATGAAATTTCAAAAATTCTGAATTGTTCTTCAATTAAATTTTATTATTGATTCTTTTGGTTACCAGTTGGTTATTTTTTCCAATTGTACATCGGTTTAAATAAAAACACATAGGCTTGTGCTATTATGTGAGAATAACCAACAAAAAATATTATAGTATTTTGTAACATTTCTGCTTGTGATTCTTTCAATTGCTGTAAAACCTTAGTCCTTAGTCCTTCGCTAACCAACGTCTTAAGCTTAATAAAGACAACAACATAACTTGTGATCATCCTAAAAAACCTTTCAGGATCGCAATAAAAAACTCTTGACACTGGAGACACCTTCTTAAAATGTTGGTTTCTTTTATTTCTGGTACATTTTTAGGTTTTCTACATACATATGGTGTCATGCAATACTCAAATTCTACCTACTACTGTATTAGATGCTGTACTAAGGAACATATAAAGAAGGCACAAATGGTTTACGTCCAGCTAACAAAACTGCATCTTCAAGACTTCCACATTCAAAAGACCAATTCATTTTTTTTTTTGTGTGTACCTGATGTTGAATTAAATCATTTGCTGATCAAGCTATTTATTAATGATTATACTGGACAGTTCACTTTAACCTCATTTTAAGATAAAGGCAGTCAGCTGACAGGAGATCTACCAACCTACAATTATACATAGACATTTAAAACACTCAAAGTTAATTAGAGTATCCTTAATATACTGCACTCAATGTATACATTAGACATAGGCATCATATCAGAAGTAGACTGCAAGCATCCGTGTATTACAGGCGTGTACGTTCTTCTTTCCATAATAGTATAAAGGCATGATGGTGTCACTGGAGGTATTTCTACCCAAGTAGACTTGCATATGCTGGTGTGGCAAAAGGAAATTTAATGTATATATTTTTTTCAGTTATATATATACATAGTTAGACAGGAGTGCATGCAGTGTCTAATTAAGTGTGTGAACTAACAATGTGGGAAAAGGTCAGTTTTGATTTCAGGTCATCACCAAATTTTTTGTTTTGTCTCCTTATTTCTTTTTATTATGTCTCTTGGAAATATGTTTCTATTAACATCTTTTTGCTCACAGACCTGCTCATGATCACAGAACAAATGTTTGCCTTTTAAACTCTTGTTTTTACTGTTACCTCTTTCGTTTCTCCACACAGTCTCTTCTGGGGCTAGATTTTGTCTGTCGGAGTAAATTGGAGTCTAATTGCTTAGTCATTAATGCTGTGTTACATATACATTTTTTTTTTTTTTGCTTTTTCCAATGTGGCTCTTATTATTCTTTCTCATAGTCATAAATCTTAAACTTTCTAAATCATATTCTCGTGCTTGCTAATTCTGACCCGCCTAAGTCGCATCTCCGGACACCTTCTGTAGCACCGGGAGTATGAACTCGCACCGCGACACACAAACTCCATCAGTAAGCAGCTTGTCGCAGGCGCCCACTCCTACAGATCCATCTCGCCTGCAGTACAGATCATGGTCGGGTGCATTATGGTGATTTATCGCTCCCAGTGCAGCAGAACAGCGATAGATCAGGAGAGCAGCGGGGGACCTGGGGAGCCAGAACGGGGGACAGGGGACACTCAGGCCCCGCCGAAAAAAACCCACCAATGATGAAGTGTCTCTGACACACTGGTGATTTCATTGCCACAGCGGCCATTCCACACAAACAAATGTTATCATGCCCTCCTACACGTAAAGATATATATAAATATATTTATGTCCATATGCAACTATTTTCTGCTGCCCTACAATGGGTTAATGTATACAGTAGCTGGAGTTTCATGAGGTGATGTGTCTTTCCTTTGCTTTCTACTTCCACCCTCTCCTTTTGCGTGTGTTGTTTTCTGCAATGCAGAAACACAGTGCAACTGGAATACGAGTGTTGCATATAAAAGCTTGCTCGGAGTAGAATGAAGTAAATGAATACCTCCTCCAGGTATCTTCACTGAGAATAGGTTTGGGACGAATGTGTACAGGGCTGTCTCTGGTGTATATATTTTAAAAATACATTTTAAAAGCACTCCGTATTCAGTCACTAGACACGGACACCTGTTCAGTTGCGACCAGTAAAAGGACCTCCACCAAACTCTGATTAGCGATGGGATTATGTCATTAAAAATGCAGTAAGCGCCCGCTATCAAGACGCTTCACGAAAAGACATTCATCCACCTTGCGTTTAGGGGGTCCATACAAAGGGAACCCCCTACATCTGTGCCTCCATAAGGGGGACAGACAGGGACAGAAGCAAACAGGGTGAAGACGAAAGACCGTGTCTTCACGTCCCTTTAACGCGCACACGCAGACGAGGCCTTTCAGCTAAACTGCTAACAATGGGCATTGGTGAAATCCCTTTTTTCCTACAGGAGGCCAGAGGCATAGACTCTATTATCATAGTCATTTAAATACAGTAATCTCATTTTCTGCATCAGCCACAAGGGCATGCCAAATTGTGTATGTGTGTTGGGGGGTTTTGCAGGATTAGTGTCCTTTTTTTTCTTCCCCCATTCTGTCAAGATCGCCAACTTGTGCAATGTGCACATGTGCGTGTTTGTAAGCGTGACAGCCTGGTGTTGATGTGTGAAGGTATAATATCAGATCTGACAACAAAACTAGGGTCGGGGTTTAAAAAAAAAAAAAAAAAAAACCCAAGCTGTTTCCATTCTTCTCGTCTTCCGGTCCAGTGGAAGAGTTGATGAGGTTTAAATGAAGCAGAATTAGGAGATCAAGCAGACAGCGAGCGGAGATGCTATCTCCCAGCCTTCTCCCACAGGACACCAGCTGACCTGGATGAAATAGAGAGAATAGTGGAGTGATAGAGAGATAGAGTAAGGAGAGTGCAAGGGCTGTGTGGATATCCTCTAAATGTGATAATCTCCAATCACCTCTAACATCAGTTCAAGTCAAGGCCTCGGTTAATGAGCTCATAGTCAACCAGGCGTAATGCTGCGTCTCTGTCTTTCGCTCTTTCTCTCATCATTGTTGTTCTTTTGATTTAATCCTCCTCTCTTCAGCTGACGGGGAAAAGCCTATTACCCCGGCCTTGCTGCTCTCGCCTATCTAAATGCTAACGACATGAGGGAGAGATACGATGCTTCCGCGAGGACAGAGCTTAATCTGATGGAGTCTCGAGCCGTGATCTGTTGTGCCTTACCTTTGTTGGATGAACTGCTAGGAATGGGGAGGGGGGGGGGGTGTATTAGCTTAGCCAAGATGCCCCTCCTTGTGTACTGACCCAGCTTGTGTAAGGTCAGCGCCCCTCATCAGCGCTCGCTTCCCTACTCCACAGCCCCTGCTGCCCTTTCACAGTCTAACCTCCGTCATGTTTAGCTCGCATTAATTTCAGCCACTCAGATATTGATGGAAAAATTGGAAGTGCCTTTGGAAGTGTCAGTACTCGGTTCCCTGATAATATCGGTTTGATTGGAAATGGATGGCGAATGGGCTGGAAAAGTCTGGGGTAAAAGCCCCGGGTCACCTTGTAAACCATCGCTGCGTCCAGTTAGATCTGGCTCACGGTGATGTCTGTATCACTGAGGTCTCTACGGCTACATTATGGCATTACCTTCCCTCAAACACATGATATAAATTATCACCTTTAATTACTCCCAAGCCATTTCAGCACGGAGGCGGCGGGTTTGCTGAAGACGCCTGTCCTCGCTGTCCTTTACGCTTTATTGCCAGCTTGCCTGTCCCCCCCCCACCCCACCCCCCGTGCTTCCCAAGTCCCTCCTTTTTTCCAATTTTCCCTGTTTCAAACCGGTGTTTGATTTCGCGCTGGCCAATGAAACAGCAGTAGGTGAGATTGGGAGTGAACAATCAATCTTTGTAATGCGATCGGAAGATGGTGCACTGTGGGTAAATGTTTGCACAGGCGCTCATCCAGGCCTGCCATCAAACCCATTCTAGTGGAAGAGGAAATCAATTCAGGGCAGGTCTCTCTAACTCTCCCTCTCTGTCTTTCTCTGCTTCTCATTCACTCCATCTCTCTCTCTCTTTTACTCTCTCTCTCACTCTCCCCTTCTGTCTTCTCAACAACAGGAGGATATCAAGCGCATTATAATCCACGGCTCTGTGCATTTTTCATATAGACTTGCCTTTTTATGTTTTATGTACGCCTGCTCAGGGAAGAGCAGCTGTGTGGGTCCTCGATCCTCTGTGACAGAAAACTCATTTCACAGAGAAAGATGGGGCAGAATGCAAAACATCCTTTCGAGTTTTCCACCATTTTAGCACAACAGGACGAAGCAAAATCCATCAGCAAAATATCCGTTTAATGCAACTAATACTTTAGTTATCTTTAGTTAATTTTCTTGTAAGCGTCTAAAGTTAAGTTCATCCTTACACTAAATAAAATTGCTCAGTGGAATACTTGTTTTTTTTTTTTATTTATGATTGATTTCTGTGCTTGTGTGGAATTATAAAGTTTTAAATATTTCTTTAATATTGTTATTTCAAAGTGTCAGTATTTACATGGATTAAGTACGTTCTCAATCCAAGTTCTGAATCAAATATTTGCATAAAATAATACAAACTTTTATGCACATTAGTTGTTAATGGATACTTTCATTCCTATTTACATTTTATAATGTTTTATACATCTTTATAATATTTTAGTTTCAAGGCATCATTTCTAGCAAGTGGCTATTATTTTTGGTCGTTAATCAAAATCAAATTGAAATCAAATTACGGTAATTCACACTCTTATTTTTCATTGCTCCTGTAAGATATTTGTGTAAAAATGCTTGTGCTTGAAATGATCAACAATTATAATTAGCATTAAATGGTACAATTTCCAATATGTTTTAAAACGAAAAAGGGTTTGTTTATAGGGGTGCTTCCAGAACTACTGGACTTAGTGAGATAAAATGAATCCGGACATTGTTTAAATTAATTTGGCCGACATATTTCAGTATCTGTGCTTTTAGAGGAGGAAACAGATGGCAGGAAGCTTCAGCAGCTTTTCCCACGCTGAGGATGGCACCACTGAATGCCATCTATTAATTCTGTGCACATGAGCTGTTTGAAGAGCAATACTGCCGTCTTCTGGCCAAATACTGTTACTGCAGTCAGATTCAGGAGCAGGTTGTGTTGTTTATGCTAGCTTCATAGCTTATGCTGTATTCTACCACACCACTGTTTTGTGTTAGGGATATAGCTTATTGGGGTGGCATTAATCGTATCATTATATAGCAGTCTATTTATTTATTTTAAAATAAATCTAATTGAATTATTATGCAAATTTGACTATGTTGCATCACCACCAGCTTGGACACACAGTGTAATGAATTGTTATTGGTGACTTTTGAGACTGTTTTTTAATCACTTGTTGCCAAAAAACAGATAATATGAAAGATAAGCATTAAGAGTTTAACTATACTAAAAAGATCTATCTATCTGTAATGCTTTTTTATCAACCACTGTTCATATCTCAGTCACTGCATGTCGTCTGAGGCTTTCCCCGGGTTTCTGAGATGCAATGAGTCAAAGGAAGCTCACAAAAACGTCAATGTTTGGCTTCTTGGTAAAACAAGAGCATATTTTCATGCCTGAGAAGGTGGCATTAGGCCTTAACTGGCTGCTGCCGGACAGCGATATGCACTTGTCCCAGCTTGATGCTTTGTCAATGTGCTGTGACTAAGCCAAGGGGGGCCCATATCCCCATCTCCTTAGCCTAATTAAAAGAGGATTATCCGGCATGGAGTCCCAGCCCACTCCAGCATGCAGTACGTACTTTCACCTTACTTTCTCAGGATAATCACACCTCTAGGAAATGGAAGGGAATGGGCTAAGGGGCTTTCTGGACGGCTGCCCAGAAAACGAAGGAAAAAGAGAGTTGAGCTTCTGAGCTTGAGCATTTTGAGTACCAGCTTACTAGGTCCATGTTCTCATACTTGCCAGTTTTGCTCCTTAAAATGAACGCCTCAGTACAAGAACAGCTTCATACTCAGTATTTAACCAGACAGGATTATTCATATGGAATCATTTTAACAGACGAATTAGAGGTGATGATTTTTTCCACCGAATTACGTTTCAAAGTAAATTACAAGTCAAACCTCATATCAGATTATCTTTATTTATGTTTTATTGCTTTTATAAGCTCATATGTGTTCACCTGTAATTTAAAGTCTTGTTTGGATTTACAATGGAGAAACACTAATAGCGATATTTTTTAGGGCTCGTTAAACACGAACGAAACAATCGATCATACTAATCAGTGTGAGATGTGAATATCCACCAGCCAACAGAGACACCAGTGATCTGTCCTGCTCACTAACTAAAGTTAATGGGGAAGTGAGGAAACATCAGGCCACACACTCCTTAGGTTTGGTTGGAAGAATGATTTAATTCATCCTATTGGATCTGTTGTTCATTTGTTTTGATAGTTATAAATATAACTTGTTGTTTGATTGCTGTTTAACTTGTTGCTTGATAATGTTGCTGAAATCACAGCTCACTATTTTGCATGTACATAAAATATTAATGATCATCTGTCATGATGTCACCTGCTAATTATCAACATCGGGTTCTCCATAGATTTATTTTTTTATTTTTTTTGTTTTTACTTTCTAACAACTTATGATATTTTTCTATAACAGATAGATAGTTAGTTAGATAGATAGATAGATAGATAGATAGATAGATAGATAGATAGATAGATAGATAGATAGATAGATAGATAGATAGATAGATAGATAGATAGATAGATAGATAGATAGACACAAATAAAAATAAAAGAGGGCAGGCAGGGTGGAGTGGGTGGAGAAGAGTGATAGTAGGAGTGATTTGTGATAGAAGAGTATCTGTAAGAATGAAAGGGAAAGTTTATAGGACTGTGGTGAGACCTGAGATGTTGTATGGATTAGAGACAGTGGCATTGAGTAAAAGACAGGAGGTGGAGCTGGAGGTGGCAGAGCTGAAGATGTTGAGGTTTTCGTTGGGAGTGACGACGATGGACAGGATTAGAAATGAGTTTATTAGAGGGACAGAGCATGTAGGACGTTTTGGAGACAAGGTGAGGGAGGTGAGATTGAGATGTTTGGACATGTTCAGAGGAGGGACATGGGGTATATCAGTTGGAGAATGTTGAGGATGAAGCCACCAGGAAGGAGGAAAAGAGGAAGGCCAAGGAGGAGGTTTATGGATGTGGTGAAGGAAGACATGCAGGTAGTTGGTGTGAAAGAGGCAGATGTAGAGGACAGGGGGTATGGAGACGGATGATCCGCTGTGGCGCCCCCTAATGGGAGAAGCCGAAAGAAGAAGAAGAAAACCGTTAGATTCAAAGCATTAAGCAGATTCTAAGCATTTATTATTATTATTATTATTATTATTATTATTATTATTATTATTATTATTATTATTATTATTATTATTACTGTTATCATTGATTAAGTAATAACGATTTAACACTTTTACATTTTTTATTTATATTTAAACTTGCATATGGTAAATGTACTTCTTCATTATTATTATTATTATTATTATTATTATTATTATTATTATTATTATTAATAAATATTATTATTATTATTTTATTATTACTATTTATATATTTCGCCATTGAATTTTGTTTACATTTGTTTGAATATTAAAATTTAAATATTAACATTTGAACCCCCCATATACTGGGTAAAAGTTCTTATTCTTCCACTACATTATTATTATTATTATTATTATTATTATTATTATTATTATTATTATTATTATTATTATTATTATTTAACCCTCGAGCTTTTTAATATCTGTCGCTAGATGGCAGCAGTAAGATTTAAAATAAAGACCCGCATATTCTGTCTTATATTAAAAATAATAATATTTAGACATGAGATATGATTTATCACATTTATGGATAGTCATGGAGGAGCACAAAGTAACATATTAACGTTGGAAAATCCTATAAACTTCTAAAAAAATTCTTCGAAAATCCTATTAGGTTTGTTTACAGATCAATCTGGACCTCCAAAACATGGCAGACGCACTGAGTCGTTATAAAAGCAATGGGGTGTGGCGTAAGGTCAGTAGTAGCCAATCAGAACGAGGGGCGGGGTTTTATCCCTGCTGTTGACCACCGCTACAGCTGGCTTTAATCCGGGCTCCGTCACTGTAGCGGTTGGGATTGCGGTTTGTTTGTGTGTGTTGCGTCGCGCTAATTTTCCGATATGGAGGACACTAATGATTCGTTTACCGTGAGAGAGAATAAGAAGAAGGAGCGACAGTCAGGTAACGTACACCGACCCCGTTAATAAATTCCAGTCCCGAGCTGTTATTGAATGTCGGCGGTTGCGATGGGCGGAGCCTCGCTGGTTTTAATTTACCGCACAGGGTAGTACTGATGGCGAGTTCTGTATTTATTATATTTCTATAAAAAACATATGTATGTTTACAATACTTTCATTAAAGTAACAAATCAAGTTATTTGTGAATTCTGATATAGTAGCGAAACCTCGATGTACGAGATGAATAACGTGTTATGCATAATTATACACACACGCATATACTTTTAACAAGGTATAAACGTATAAAGTAGTAAATTATTAACCAAAGAAATATATGTTTATGTTTATGATTGTACTTGAACCAGACATGCATCATATATTGCAGACAAAGATCTTGTTTTCATGATTTCTTTTTTTACAATTTCTTTTTTTCTTCTTTCACATCCTTCTTTCCAGCATTATTACTACACTTCATGGGACCCACAATGCTAAGTTTATAGTTAAAACAATAAAATAAAAAATATATAAAAAAAAAAACCCCAGCACAATATTCACACAGGAGAACGACGAGACTGAGCATGGAGCGTATTTGTATTCCTACAAATATTTATTCTAGTAAAATCTCTCGTACATTGATATTCTCGTACTACAAGGCCCTCGTGCACCGAGGTTTTACTATGTATAGTATGTATAGTGTGTGTTCCTGCACAGTCCAGCACATGCTAGTGATTTTCTTTCATTCATGTAATCAGCGAACCAGACATCCTTCCTGAGGTGAAGTGTGTGTGTGTGTGTGTGTGTGTGTGTGTGTGTTAGGCCTGGGACAGCACTTAAATGTGCAGGAACATGTATAAAGCACTGTTATGAAATTGAGGTGTGGCCACATGGTGACCCAGGAGACCCTGTCGCAGCTAAGTTTTTTTCCCCAGCCACTCTTAAAAACTTTCCCTTACCACCCCTAAAGTATCTCTCCTGCCACCCTGGAAAATATTTCTTCTGCCACCCCTTAAATATTCCCCTGGCACCCCTTTAATATCCCCATTGCCACCCTGTACAAATTTCTCCACCCACTCCTAAAATATTTCCATTGCCACCCCTAAAATTTCTTCCCTGCCACCCCTCAAATATTTCCCCTGCCATCCGTAAAATATCTCCCCTGCCACCCCTTATCTATCCCCCTGCCACCCCTTTAAATATCCTCCTTACCACCCCATAAAATTTCTCCTCCCACTCCTAAAATATTTCCATTGCCACCCCTAAAATTTCTTCCCTGCCACCCCTCAAATATCTCCCCTGCCACCCCTTATCTATCCCCCTGCCACCCCTTTAAATATCCTCCTTACCACCCCATCAAATTTCTCCTCCCACTCCTAAAATATTTCCATTGCCACCCCTAAAATTTCTTCCCTGCCACCCCTCAAATATCTCCCCTGCCACCCCTTATCTATCCCCCTGCCACCCCTTTAAATATCCTCCTTACCACCCCATAAAATTTCTCCTCCCACTCCTAAAATATTTCCATTGCCACCCCTAAAAGATTTCCCCTGCCACCTATAAAATATCTCCACTGTCACCCCTTAAATATCCCCCTTACCACCCCGTAAATATTTCTCCTCCCACTCCCAAAATATTTCCATTGCCACCTCTAAAAGATCTTCCCTGCCACCCATAAAGCATTTCCCTGCCACCCCAACTCTGGGCTGAGATCACAGTGTTATTAACAAAGTGTATTCTGCAACGCCAGCTTTAAAGGAAAACTGCATTGAAACTAAACATTTAAACTAAACAACAAAAACATTATTATAATAAATAAACAAATAAAAAGAAAAAATACCAGGATTTTCTAATACACTTGTAGATGAATAGTTAGTGTTATTATTATTTGACTGCATATTAAACATGTATTATTTGTTTAGTAGGTTGGACTTGTTTTTGTTTTCACTAAGAACTGTGCGAGTATCGGGTGTAGTAAACACTGCACTGCTTATTGTTTTTAGATGATTGCGGTTACACAGCTGCTGACCTTAAAGGTAAAGAGTGGCTCGGAGGAAAGAAAATTGCTTGATTTGATAGATTTTTTTTTGTTTTGTTTTGTTTTTGCATGATTTGTTTCAAGTGTTTTGAAATGCTTGATTTTATTCAACAACTAATCCTGTAAAACATGCAATAGACTATATAATAACATCAAAATGATTTTTTTGTTTATTGTTTGTACGCGTTATGAAAAAGATAACTGAAAGACAATAAAGGATGAACATTGAGGCTGTTTAGAGGTGCTGCTTGATGAGCGAATCTCAGACTTGGTTGTGAAACAGTTTTTTGTTTGCACAAGTTTTGGCACTGATAAGGCTGATTCAGTTTCCAGTGACGTGAAAAATATAACGATATTTCCTCATAAGTCGCTGCAAAATCTCAATATATGAAATAAAGTTGAACGAATCACTAATGTAAGTAATCATTCGAAAGCTTCGTCATCTAGTGTTTGTCTGCAATTGTTTTTTTTATTAACGCACTTTATTGTTATTACGAATAAATTTTATGGAAGGAATAAAGGTTTATCTTATCTTAACATTTGTGATCATCACAATTGAAAAAAATTGACAAACAATGCCTGCTTGGTTAAATCATATATAAAAATAAATGTTTTAAAAATATTTTATTATTAAAAAATATTATTAAATATTATAACTAATAATTGATTGAACATTGATCAAATTTGGTATCAATTAAATTGACAAATTCTTGTTTAGCGGCTAATGCTAACGCTATGAATTCTTTAGCTTTATTATGCATGCTAAAAACCGAGCGAGTAGCCACAGTGACACTGCGCTAACTCTAGCTTCTTCTTTTTTTTTTTTCTTTTTTTTTTATACCCCTGGCATTGTTGCGTTTATTTAGAAGTTGAATCATAATAAAAATGCGCTCAAAGTGCGAAACGGAGTCTAAACAAACTTGCGGTCCGTCGCTTAAACCGCCCCACAGGAAACTCGGATTTTTAACTATGTTCCTCATGTATATACGTGCACCATTACACCAGTAGTATTGCAATAAATCTGTTATGTGGTAACAAATATATGAATATACAAGCTGACTCGTTGATATGTACAAATGGGTTTGGTTAAAAACATGTTTTGTATGTAGTCCTTAGTGCTTATGAGTTGTTTTATGAAGATGGAATGGTTACCGTCTGTAAAATCTCTATATATTTTCTCTTTCTTGTAGCTCTTGAGGGCCAAGACAGTAGTATTGGCTTCTGTGGCTGGTTCCTGGTGCTGTTCTCAATCTTCCTTGTCATCCTCACTCTGCCCATCTCCATATGGATGTGCATTAAGGTACATAAATGTTTCAGACTTGCTAATTTCAGAAACGATGAGGTTTAGGACATTGGCGTCGTTTCTGATGAGAGTAAACTAAAGATTCCCATTTAAGTACTACAGAGCATCAAATATTATTTGAACACTTTTCTAGAAGCAAGCTTCCGAATCGTGAAAGGGTTTTTACTTGTTACATTGACACAGAGTGAAATTCTTTCTTTGCATATCCCGGCTTGTAAGGAAACTGGGCTCAGAGTACAGGATCAGCCTTGTTTTCAGAACCCCTGGAGCAGAGAGTGTTACGGGCCACCAAACCTCAGAAAGGGCTGTGGCTTGAACCTTCATCATGCAACCCAAAGCCTTAACTATTGAGCTACAAACGGAATGAAAATGAAAACCGTCCTTAAAACTCATAGGAATCGAATTTCTGGACAAATATTGACAAAATATTAGATATTCGCAGTAGATACCCAGGTAGAATTAACATTCAGCATAGTTTTATTCTTACTTCTTTATTATTTTTTTTTAATCTATACATTTTGAAGGAGAATGGACATCGGGTTCTCTGATTATAACCCCAAGGATTTCTCATCTTTCTAGATTGTGAAGGAGTATGAACGCGCTATAATCTTTCGCCTGGGGCGTATTTTGCGAGGAGGAGCCAAAGGACCTGGTAAGACTTAGTCCTTCATAATACCAGTTTTTTATAATCAAAGCTTCAAAAAACTAGTTTTACTACTAGTACTTTATACTTCACTATATTTCATTAATAAATGACTGAATTCCCACCAGGTAGAAAATTAGGGACATGCATTTAGAGGCTAAAAAAACCCCACCACTGGTTTATTTCCACCCTAAGTGTTTTAGTTCAATTTATCCAGAGACATACTTGGCCACTCCATCACCTTCAGCTTCCTCAGCAAGGCAGTTGTCATCTTGGCGGTGTGTTTGAGGTCGTTATTATGTCGGAAAACTGCCGTTCGGCTCAGTTTCTGAAGGGAGGACGTCATGTTCTGCTTCAGACTGCCATAGTATATGTTGGAATCCATGTTTTCCTGAATGAACCGCAGATCCCCCAGTACTAGCAGCACTCCAGACCCACCCCAGACCATGATACTACCACCACCATGCTTGACTTTAGACAGAACACAATTTTCTTTGTACTCATTACCAGGGCGTCGCCACACATGCTGGACACCATCTGAACAAGTTTATCTTAGTCTCACCAGACCACAGGACATGGTTCCAGTAATTCACGCTCTTGGAAACTGATTTTCTTTCGAGCCAGCTTCAGTACGCAAACCGACTTGCTGCAGTGTGCGGCAACCTCTAATGCAACGCCGCAGCACTCATAACTCTGCTTTTTTGAAGCAGCTTCAGCACGAGGACTCAACTCCTTTGATAGACCCTTGCGATCTTCTTAGAGCCTCGGCCGTCTTCGTGGATGGGGTTTCTTTTCCCCATGAGGTGCCATGTTGAACATCCAGGAGTCAGTATAAGAGAATTGAACTTAAAGTACCAAATTTTAACTGCTCTAATACAAGATATACATACATTTTAATGGTCCTGTGGCTGTTATCACTCAGGGTGTACTCACTAGTTTTGGCTGTATGTTGAGTTGAGGACTGTAAATCTGTACTGCTATACGAGCTGCACATCGACTACTCTCAAATATATCCAGTTTTATTTCTATAGTATTTTCCTTTGAGAATAAAAAGGCTGCTGAAATGATGAGATACTGTACACGTATGTGCGTATGAACGTATTTATACGTTCATTTGTTTAACTTTAGTGTAATGCTGCGCTATAAAAAATGCTTAAATATGCCTTTGTCAGTTGTCGAAGAAAGATCACGGGACTAAGGACTGCAGTTCAGAAACGATCACTCGCCCTTAAAAACTGATGTCGAATAAGTATTCGACCTGATACTATAGTCGGTACAAGACTGAACAAACTCCCCAGAAGCCAAAGCGTGTAGTTTGCGTGCTTACAGACCAGTTCACCACTTAATATTTGATGATGTTTGCACTTCTTTCTATCATATTACAAATAAATTCCTGACTTGTCTGCTCCAAAGATGTTGATTTAGGAATTGAATGACAGACGCTCCACATAATTAAAGCTAATGATAAATGGGTGTTTGTATAACGAAGACTGTTGACATGGTAAAGTTTACGTACATTAATGAAAGGGGCGGAGTTTCTTGTGCATTTACATACAACAGAGGATTAAAAAAAAACAGTCTGGCGATGAAATTATTAGCTATTATATAGATAGATATTATATATTATATAGCTATTACATCTGTAGTGGGCATCCAAGCATAAGTAATCAGACAAGCGTTCCAAATCATAAAAATTGACAATTAATAATTACTAAATTAAAGCATTTTTATTTTTTGGTGTAAATCTGTGTAGTGTACTGGGATTCGGGGTTGAAGGAAAAGGATCGTCTTCACTCCCGTATATGTTCAGTCGCATCACATCAGGTTCGTTATCTTGTATTTTCACTCCCTCCTCGCCTGCCACAATGTCAGCGCGGTACACGGAGAGACCTGGTACAAAGAGGAAAAATAAAACAAAGTGCAACTGTTTTTCCATTCCTGTTGGCCGACATTCAACAATCGTCCTTCGCAGGGGCTGTTCCGTAATGCCAGCTAAGATCAAATCTGATTTGAAGAACAAAAGATCTGCAGACTCAGGCTTGCATAAGCACAAATCTGCACAGGGGATGAGCAGAAACGAACCCGTGGGAAATCCAGGAAGCTTAATTTTTCTTATCTTTCGATTTTCTTTAATGCGAGATTTCGAAATTTAGAATCGAAAATTTTTTTTTGCACATGCAGCAGTGATCAGAGAAGCTTCTTTACCCCGTTAAACAAATCCGTCCTGCTTAGAAATGAAAAAAAGACATCGGTTAACCTCGTTAGGTAGCTACTCGTTCATCTTGTGCACATGCGTCTGCCTGCTCAGGGCCGTTACATTAGATTAGTCCTGGTCCAGCTTTGACCTCCAACCCCCCCATTCCCCCCCCCCCCATCTGCAGCGTCTAATTCTCTAAATGCATCACGCAGTGTAATTCATTAGCCTGCTTTATGAACTTTGACTCGGTTGCCACAGTGACGTGATGTCGAACGTAGCGCTCATCAAATCGAGTCTGATCGATGCGATCATTCCGGAGGGTCGCTTTGAAATATCATCTATTAAATCGCCTCATCCAAAGAGTGCAATATCAAATCACATCATATCGAAGGATTTTTTGAAAGTAATTCATTAACGTAAGTTTCATGGCATTTTTGGTCATATTTTGTTTCGAATTTTATTGTCAATCCTATTTTTTTTGTAAATTTCACTACTGTTTCTAGAATTCTATTGCTATTTTTTATCAATTTTTTTAAGAATATTTTCTCTCTATAATGTATTGAATTGTTTAGAAAAATATATATATAATTTTTTTTCTTTCTTTTTTTTCCCCTGAATTCTGTTCACATTTTTTCTTTCTTATTATTCATTTATATTTTTTTTCCTCTACAATTTTATTCTTATCCAAGCCCACACTGAGGTTGGTCACGATAAACTTTACCCTCTCTCGCTCCTAATCTGTTGTGTGAATTGGCAGCAGCTATTTAAAAGACGTGCGCCGGCTCATTTACAAATCTTAAACTCGCTGTAACTTATTTATAGTTATAGTATTTGCCATCCTGTTCGTCAGTGTTTAGGAATTTGACCTTGCGGGATTCCTCCCGTCATGGCTTAGAGAAGTAACTAACATTAGAACTAGGCAGCCTCGTAGCCTCGCTCTCTCTGACCTGCTGATGGCCCGAAAGCAGAGGAGGATCTCGTCTTTGCTCATTATTATGTCCTCCACTGGAGCCGTAAGCATGGCGAAAGAGCTCCATAACAACAAACAAAACCTAGCCGCACTTTGGCTCGCTTCCCAGTCACCAGTTTTTTGTTAAGCGTTGGCTTTCACGTACATGTTTGCTTTCAACAGTGCGTTTTTAGAAGCTTTGCTTTCCATCACTGCTCTGTGCAAAAGTACAATTTAATCAACAGGCACCAGCTTTAATAAGCAGTTTATGTATTGTTGTTTGCAAAATCTAATACAGGTTATAAAGGTGAATCCTGGAAACTTTTATTAGAATCCAAAAGCAAATTATCAGGGAATTTTTCCCAAATCAGAGCTGGAGAAAAGGTCTTCGTATTAAGTACAATTAAACATCATATTGTGGTTCCGTTGCCACTTTGGCTGGCTCATTGTAAAAAAATTAAATAAGTTCGCTAAACGGGGAGTGGTGGCTCCAGCGGTTAAGGCGCTGGGTTACCGATCGGAAGGTGGGGGTTTGCTAAACTATAAGGACAAACGTTCGCAGACATCTTACCGTTAGATCTGTGGTATATTTATTTTGAACATCTTATTCTCTAATTATCCCCCATTTGCTGTTGACCTCCACTCTTCTGGGAAAAACTCTACCAGATTTTTTGAGTGTGCATTTGGAGAGTTGTGCTCAACTACAAGGGTGTTTAGTAAAAGTAAAAGTCAGGTAAAAATTTACTGTAGGTGAGTTGAGGAGGCCTGGGATTGAGCTCTATAGCAGGTCAGTCAAGATCTTTAACTCTTATCCATGTAAACTATTTCTTCCTGGAACTGGCTTTGTGCACCGGGGCATTGTCATGCTGGGAAATTTTTTATAAGGGTAATTAAAAGTCAGATGTCCCAATTCTATTGTGTCTGTTACTGTTGGTGCTGAACCTGAGCTTTGAATGAAGTTAAACCGGACAATGTAAGTCATGTAAGTTAGCATGGGGGGGGGTCTGTATCGCCGTGTGCCAAAACTGCCCGGGGTTTCACTTCGAGTCGTCATTTCCTGACGATGTCAATGCAAACAAGCTAACAAACTCGACTCACTTCCAGGATGTTTCCAGTGTAATCCAAGTATACATTTATAAACAGAAAGCTCTCTGGGGGCTGCTCCTGCAACGTGTTGAGATGACTTAACGTGATTTTTGTTTTCTCCCTGGTTGTGTGTGTCGCTGTGTGGTGTGGTGGTGTATCATGCAGGTCTATTCTTCATACTACCTTGTACGGACAGCTTCATCAACGTCGACATGCGTACCATTACTTTTGACATCCCCCCACAGGAGGTGAGATCTATCTATCTATCTATCTATCTATCTATCTATCTATCTATCTATCTATCTATCTATCTATCTATCTATCTATCTATCTATCTATCTATCTATCTATCTATCTATCTATCTATCTATCTATCTATCTATCTATCTATCTATCTATCTATCTATCTATCTATCTATCTATCTATCTATCTATCTATCTATCTATCTATCTATCTATCTATCTATCTATCTATACCTGTATGTATATTGTGGAAAGTTAAGGGCTTCGGGGAAGAGGAAATTGGAGGTGGGCATTGGGATAACAACACAGAAGGGGTGTGTGTGTGTGTCTCTGTCTCTCTCTTTTTCTCTCTCTCTCATTTTTATCCCTTCTGCTGCTCACTGAATCATATTTTAATCCATCACAGGTGTGTGATCTTTCCCAGTCACCTTCCTCGTCACCACCCTCCATTCACAACCTGAACATATACATATATATATATATATATACACATACATATACATACACATTAGGGATGGTTTTTCAGTGTTTCGCATTTGAAAAAGTGTGCGCCGATTACAAGTTGGCATTTGTATCATCGATTTCAACACATTAAAAAATGCTTTATTTATATAATTATTAGTATCTACGTTATACTTTTATTATTTAGAAAGTCACCAATAACTTGTGACCAATATTTTATATCCACCAGATCGGCTTCTCGTCGCTTCTCAGGCGCTTCTTCTTTCAGCACCACTGATGCTAGGCGAACGGGAAAAGAACGTCCGATTTCATTTCATCATTTTTTTCTTCTTCTCCTTTTTGCACCACAAAGGCCTGTTCATGATAAAGGCTAGACGTTTAGACGTCAGAAGGCACTTTTAGGAAAATGTGTTAATTGTTATGTGTCTGAAATCAGATCGCACTGCACCGCGGTAGGGGCTCGAGCGCAGCGCTCCGGTTTCATATCGCTCTTTAATGTCTCGTATTTTTGGCTACGCATCGAGATGCCAATCGCATCGGCCTCGGTTATGGAGATGCACATCCCTAATACATATACTTGTCCATATACCACACCAGCAGCCACGTGACAGGAATTTCATTACATTGATCGTGGTTTTAATTCGAAAGTTTTAAAATAACTGCGTTCATTAATAATTGAAATGAAAATGTTTATAATAATTCTGAATGTTGTTGTGATCTGAAGGGAACACACTGCTGTCACACTGATTATTTTCTCATAACAGTTGTCGTGCATCACCTGAATTGTACATCAGTTTAATGTAACTGGACGGACCTGTTGAGTTGGTAAACACTCTCTGTTTGTTGTTATTACTCATGTTGTGTGTCCGGTGTGTGTGTGTGTGTTTGTGTGTGCTCAGGTGCTCACTAAAGACTCTGTGACCGTGAGCGTGGACGGCGTCGTGTATTACCGCGTGCAGAACGCTACGCTGGCTGTGGCCAACATCACCAACGCCGACGCTGCTACTCGCCTCCTGGCACAAACCACCCTCAGGAACGTCCTGGGCACTAAGAACCTGGCCGAGATCCTGTCTGACCGCGAAGAGATCGCCCACAGTATGCAGGTGAAGGAGACGCACATTGGCATTTTAGTCAAGTTACTTACTGGTATGGTATGGAGGATACCATCATGTCTCAAATCAGCAAGTCCAAATTGAGTAGACGTCATCTATCTTTCCTCTTTAAGGTACTGTGGTCCCGTAGCCGTAGTATAGGGTTTTGTTTCATTTCATGATTATAGTGTAAGGTCAGATTGCCAGCACTGTTCACTCAATATCCACCAGTACACCTGCACAATCATCCAGTTATCCAATCTGCCAATCAGATACATGCCAAGAGCATAATTAAATGTACACATCAAACCTCAGAGAGGAATCTGATTTCTCTGGAGGTTACTGGTGCCAGATGAGCTGGTTTGAGTATTCTATTTGACATCAGTTTGAGTTTTCACAGAATGGTGCAGAAAAAAACAACATTATGGGTGGAAGTTCCTGGTTGGATTGACTCAAGATTCAGGACTACTGAAAACAAATGAAATAACAGACGTCTGCTCTTTTTCTCTCCTCCAGTCCACTCTGGATGATGCAACAGATGACTGGGGCATTAAGGTGGAGCGTGTGGAGATTAAAGACGTGAAACTGCCAATGCAGCTCCAGAGAGCCATGGCTGCTGAAGCTGAGGCTACAAGGGAGGCTAGAGCTAAAGTAAGACACACAAGACATGCTAATCCTTACATATGATAGGATTTATTCATGCACATGGCACAGGCTTGATTCAGAATATTTAGAGACCAGCTTTCCACATCTGTCAGTATAGAATATTTTTTTTATTTTACTCTTTTAAGTCCATTTATTCTTCGTTATATACTAAACTAAATCATATCAGCAACAGTGGAAATGAAAGAAAATGTATGATGTCCTTCTAGGTATTAAAACGGGAACGCGAGTAAAACAGGACGTGAACCAGCCCGTCTTTCTGATTAAAACCTATTGTTATATTTGGAACATTCTTGGCTTTATCACGCGTCTTAAGTCAGGCAGCTGCTCTCAGAACGACCCTTTCCCATAACCATCGGAAACTGTTTATTTTCGTAGCAAACAAGGAAACCATGTTGATAAATAAATGAACCATGAGCAAACCAACTCAGGGGTCAGCAATGACAAGTATGTTCTTACCAGGAAATTTTTGTTAAAGTGAAAAAAGTGGCTGATAAAACACCCTGAAGACTGTCCTGAGACTCTTACAAACATTTTGAGACTCTTACAAACACCATAAAAAATACCTCAGAAAACCACTTTACGATAAATTGTCCTCTTAAATAACATAAAATTCATAAAATGTATATGGAGCATAAAAGTCTTTTGATTGAGTTGTTACTATAGAAATTATGTATTAGAACAAGGGTGTTGGAGATCAATTAATAATACAACTACTACTGCTAATAATAATCATAATCATTATAATATGCCTCTTTATATTGCATCGATCTGACAAGTTGAGCAACAAAGAGACGGAAATAACAAAAAACTCAAAATAGCAATTGGTTAAGGCTCAGTGGCTCAAAGTCCATGGAAACCCGCTCGGGTTTGGACATCTGCCAGACCAACTGACTACAAAATAAATAAAATGGAAAACAATTCTTAAGCATACAAATACACAAAAAAACCTAAAAGAGAACTAAGAGAAAAACGCAAGAAGCCGTAGAAGCCGTTTTTTGCTGCACCTCACAGCTCTGTTTTTTGGTCTCACCCATTGTGATGAATATTAAAGGAAATTGAGATGTTACCTCATGTTTAAACCCCTGTGAATCAGGAAGTCATGGTGAATACAGTTTCCTGTTCCCAGGTGCACCCAAAAATAAAATATCATTAAAAATTATGCTTCAAATATGCTTTACTCATACGGAGTCATACGGAATGGCAATAATTGGGCAACAATTTATTATTATTTTTTATTACAAAACTGTTTTTGTGAATCAAAACATCAAAACAAAACCTTTACAGCCGTCTTTGCTCATATTCACCAAAAGGGGCGATATTGAATAGGATTAATGAAAATTATTGAAAAGCTTTAATGAATAGGATTGTGGTTGTTAAATGTGATGTTGAATAGTGGGTGCAAATATTTATACACAGTTGTTTTGGCTGCAAGACGAATCACAGGTTTATATTATGACTCCAAACCATTATTAGGAATTACTGGATAGTTGATCGGAGCTGATTGAAATTGATGATATTCTCTCTTTCTCTCTCTCTCTCTCTCTCATTCTCTCTCTCTCATTCTCTCTCTCTCTCTCTCTCTCTCTCTCTCTCTCTCTCTCTCTCTCTCTCTCTCTCTCTCTCTCTCTCAGGTGATTGCTGCTGAGGGAGAGATGAACGCATCCCGAGCCCTGAAGGAAGCCTCCCTGGTGATCGCTGAGTCTCCGTCTGCGCTGCAGCTGCGCTATTTGCAGACCCTCAACACCATCGCTGCCGAGAAGAACTCCACCATTATCTTCCCTCTGCCCATAGACATGATGCAGTCGTTCCTGAAGCACTGAGCTGTGCACATGTCTCTCACACACACACACACACACACACACACACACACACACACAGACACAGATCTAACGTGATGCAGGTAAATACAGATTAATTGCACCTGAAGAATCTAACACACACACACACACACACACACCTGAACACATGTACACACATTCTCTTGCTGTATTGCAGTGATAATTTCTATCACTTTGAGTCAGTGGTTGTCTGATATTAGCATCAATGATGACAGGATTTCTGTTAGGGCTGGGCGATGTGGCCAAAAATTCATATCACGATACATATCGTGTAGACATTTGGTTCAGTACCAAAAATCTATCTATCACTTAAATTGTAAGAATTTAATTTTTAACCCTTATTTTAAAAATGATCAGAAATTAACAGAAATTGCACCGAGATATTTCCTGGTTTTTTTTTTCTCATAATCTCGATATTCTACCAATATCACCCAGCCCTAATTTCTTTGTGCCTATGACTTTCTCTGACAGAGCAGTTATGACAGCTGCTATTAAATCTAATAACTATCCTTATGAAGCCTTAACCATAAATCTTTCTTCATATCTGTAAATAAAATTCAGGTGCACCGTTTGATAATTTACTCATACGCTTTTTTTTTTTAAAGGTTTAATATCAACTTTTCTTATTTCTCCTTTTCAACATAAAATAATCCAATATGGTGAGTATGTTGTTGTCAAAATGTTTTCGCTCTGAGTTTGAGAAATAAGCAGTAAGAGCTCAGAGATGGCCATGCTGAGCGAACTTTTATGCCCGGTTGATTTCACGTGAAATACCAGAGCCACCGGATATATACGGATTTCTGTGCGTATACGTATGACGAAGAACCCGGCGGATGCAAGTAAGTTTTTTAACTCGTATTAGAACAAAGAATCCAGAATGCGAATTTGGTGAACAAACAAGTGTAAATGTGAAAAGAAATTGGTTTAGCAAATATATAAATATAAAACAGAACACACGGGTTCTTTATTACGGTCCTTAGTTAATCACGGTCCTTAGTTAATCACGGTCCTTAGTTAATCACGGTCCTTAGTTAATTACGGTCCTTAGTTAATTACGGTCCTTAGTTAATTACGGTCCTAAGTCCTAAGAGGCCATGCGTTATAAAAATTACTTCTTTCTTAATTTTCTCGTAATCTAGACATGACAAATTGTTCTAGAGGCAGAATCACGACCGTGGTAGTGAGCGTTTAAACAAGAAAAACCAAGAAAGAAAAAATATAACGCATGGCCTCTTAGGACTTGTGTAGTTAATGTAGCATGTACAGAATATGAGCGTGAACTTGCGCATGGTAAATTTATTTCAACGTGGTTCCTTGTGTGCTACGAATTTAAAGTTTCCGAAAGGTTCTTTCTGACAGCAGCCGCAAACATCGTGGGACTTGTGGTTCACGGTGGCGATGTTTGTTTGCCGCAGTTTGCTGGTTAATGGATTTCGGGTTGTGGCCTGACACACTGTGATGGAGTAATTCAATAAATGAAAATCCAGGAAGCATGTGTTCGCTTTTATTCTCCCCAGTTGTTAACTGGCTGCTGGGTAGAAACTGATGAGTAAACTAGGGAGGAAAAACAACACAAAAATGAATTTAACGCTAAAGTTACAAAGCTGTTATTTGTATTCTTTTTATATTTTCTTGTGTACGTCGTTTCGTTTGTCTTCATGTTTCAAATCGAATATGTGCCATATTAATTGTCATCTTGTATCTTCCTGTTAAGTACGTCTTTATTCGTACTCATTGACTCCAGTTGGTATGATATTGTATTATTAATCATAAATGCATGTAAATCATTTAAAAAGTGTGTGTTTGTTTGTAATGTAAAGACGTCACACGAAAAGGAAACGATGCACAGAGCTGTTTTTATTGTAACAAATGTAAGGCAGGGCATCTGTTTGGTGTCAGTACCAGGGTTTAGAAAAGCAGCAAAGACTGGAATTTGTGACTATGACACAGTGATGCATACTGGAAATGTTTTTCTCATGCTGTTCCAGGATTATACTATTTTAAATAAATGGTCAGGCCGGTCATTAATAAGCGGACACGCCAAGGAGACACAAAGCAAAGATACACAGAGACCACCAGAGGCCTGTTCTTTGTAGGAGGTTTGTTGTTTTGACATGATTATGTATGTATGACACAATTATAAATCGGAAGTGAAACATTTGCTGAAAGCTGGAGCTGCTACTACTTATGGAAATTGTTTAAAAAGATTGACATGGGGATATGTGACCAAAAGTAAGCCAATAGAATGGCATATTTTCATTAGCAGAAAATGAATATATATGGTTGTACAAAGAACAAGCTCCTGGTTATATACTGTGTGTGTGGTCTTGATCACTCCCAGAATATTATCTCTATAAGATCTTATGTTCTCATGATTTTCTGCCAAACTGTTCTATAGCGCCCTCTGGCAGCAGATAGGAATAATGCACGACATCAGCACAGATCCCTGTATTACTATAAATAGCTACTGTACATGGTGTGAGGGTAAAAAAAAAAAGGCATGGACATAAGGCTGATGTTTTGGATATTACTATTTTTGAGGCACTATATATTCAGATAAATGGCTTCATTTCAAATATTCACTCTGAATAAAGTGGCAAAAAAGTGCAAACTAAGGGAAGATACTATTGCTGTTAAACGCCCTTAAAAATCTGAAGAATTAAAAAATCTTAAAAATCATACATAAAAGCAAACTATATGCAATCCTACAGGAAAAAACAGGCTTTGTTCTTTTTCTTTTTTTAAAAACCTATATGTTCTGCATCCCTAGAGAATGTTTGTTGCTCTGCCAGGCAACAGCACGCTGAAAACGAAACTAACCTCAGTAAACAGCCATGATATTCCCTTGGTGATTCCTAATTTGAGATTGAACCTCCGTTATAGGAGCGACAATCTGCGATTTACAAACCCCTCGAATTGTCATCCGACGTGTTTTGGTCTTTACGGTGTGATCAAAAGGAGCACTGAAACAGCACTAGCGAATAAAAAGCTTTCAACGCCACATGATCTAGCCTAAAAACAACGTCATATTGCTGAAATACGGTTCGAAGTATAATTCCTACGTTTAAAATGCAGTAAAAAAAAAAAGTGCAACTGGAAAGAAAAGCTGACTGCAGACAAGATGTGACGAGTTGCCTTTTTACACTGATCCCCCAAATGCTCCAATGCAAAAAACAAAAAAAATGTGTTGATCAGTGGTAAGAGGGCAACTATGACTGCTACCATACTAAGGCAGTGGGGTGGAAAAGACAGAGGTGATGGATTAAATCTCAAGCTCAGCCATGGCACGGTCCAGAGGGTCACTGCTCCAGTAATCGTGGTCCCAGCCCAGGAACCAGCCGGTAAACGTGGGTGGCTCGAAGCCTTGCTTGATCTTCACGATAGGAGTACGGCGGTCCCGGTTGGCCGGGTCTGTCTCGATGTAGCGGGCAGCTAAAAGAGGTAAAGCGATTTAGTCATGTGTGATGCATTTATTTCTCCCTCACTAGCCTCTTTTGACTCCTCCCATAAATGTTTACTTAACATACTTTTCTTATCTATATAATAATACACAGAAAATTCAAGTTACTATATACCTTTAGTAGTAGTTGCATTATAGGTGCTAAATAATGACCTGTTCATAGTTACAAACAGCTATTATTTACTTGGAATACAAAAAAAACCAAACACGTATATATAACGAGGTACTTTCCGCACATCTGAGTCTGTTATATTGTGTCGCACACGAGTGAGAAATTTAATGAGCCTCACCTGATGCTATTGCCTCAGTCTTTTCCTCCTCATGTGCCTCATTACCGATCCATACAAACACCTGCAAAACAAACACAGTCAGTAACCTCAGGAGGATTTACATGAGTGCATGATTCACTAAAGCTTAAGGCAAATGGTACAAAATCACGAAATGTAATGTTACCTGGTCCCAGGTATCCAGAAGCATGACATCATCTGTGGCCAGGTCTTCCTGAGTCATCTCCCCAGGTACCTCCTCAATCTACACAGGCAGGTGGTTCAACGGCCAATTATTTCACAAAATAACAAATACGATTCAAATTCGCTTCACTGAAACACTCAGAACTAACAGCCGACTCCAAAGTTAGAAAATCAACTTTTTAAAAAAGAAAAAAATCGATTCCCAGAACGGTCAGTGTCGTCTAAATACAAGATGTTGATTTGATGACGACACAATATATAGTAAAAATTAGACCAACAAATAGTAATACCAACAAATACCAATACAAATACCAACATATAGTAAAAATTAGACCAACAAACCATCGGTTTTGCCAATTTATCAGCAGCGATAGTTAATTGCTGTTGATCTGCTATTGGCAAAAATCCATAATGATAGTTTTTCCAGGTAGGTCCGCTGTCAGAACAAGAGCAGCCCCTAGAGCCGAATCACTGACATCACATGCTGTTTGTTTTGACACGAGAGCATTATACATTATATTTATAGTTAGAATTTATTTTTATATATAATTATATTAATTACTATAATGGATATATTCATATTAATTTCATTTAGCACATTTTCATGATTCATTACTTTTGTTTTTATAATAAATTCTGTACTATTTTACATGGAGTGTTTTGTTTGTTTTGTATCCAGTATCCATGTTGCACAATCAATCAGCGAGTATGATCCAAATACTTGTTTATAATTTTTTAAGCAATAATGAATTAAAAAAGAGCTTTACTACTTGTGGCTTGCAATAAGGCAATAGGGTGTTATTACCATAGACCATAGACCTACCTAATCAATAATGCAATTCATGGCCAACAATTTACATTTTTTAAATTTTATCAATCAGCAGCCATAATAAAATATTGTGAAAACACTCACGATGAAGCGTCCAGTTTTGTTGGAGCAGGCGAACAGTCTGGGTGGGTGAGTGTCCATTTTATCCTTCAGCCTGGTGGATGTGCGGTAATCCATCTGTCCTCCCAGAGCCGCCCAGAAGTCGCCTACACACCAAAGAACAACATGAATCCTTATAAGCATAGAACATTATAGGTAATGTAATAATGTAGATAAATACCTTTTTATATCTATAAAAAAAAAAAAAAAGAATCATTTACACAGTGGTGTACTGAAGTGCATTTATAGTCCATTTATAGTTGCATTCAATGTTGTGGTATATCATTATATCAGCTATGAGCAAATGTGTTGTAACCAAGAAACTACTGTTAATAAGCTCTGCTCTTACCACTCTCTCCACCTTCTGCGATCTCAGAAGCAGCGACCCCGAGGAGGCCACCCAGCTGCTGGGCGCCTTGTTTCTCAGGGTCACTGGCACCAACACCGACCCACATGAAGCTGCCCGATGGAGTCACCAGGAGGAAGACATCGTTGGAGTTTAGATTTGAGGAGACAGCATCAACCTGGAGAAGGGCATTTTAATAAATGCAAACACACTTTGCAAGACCCCAGAATCTCTTTAGCATGTTGTTTCACTCTCAACAAGTCTCACTTGTTCCTGGATCTATTTAAGGGAAGCTTTAGACTCACTCACATGCTCAGTATTGATGAGAAGATCGGATCATTTCAGTGACAGGATTTTTTGAATCTCATTTAGTTTATTTACTTCATTTTGTTTCTTTGACGTTTTGTCACGTGATTTCCATACTTTTTGTAATAATAATGTGAAGATCTCGACCCCAAAAAAACCCCAAAAAAACTATCGCATTGTGTAGCATATATGGAAGTCACATGACAAAAGCACAAATGACTCAGACCAGGGGACTCATGAGATGAACTACTCGATTCTATTTAATGTAATAAATTGCTTAGCGTCTATGAGAGCCAAGTGACAACGAATCACTCTTTGAGACAACTCGTTCTTCTGAGTCACATTAAAGACTCGTTCGAAATGAAGGAATTGACCGTCACTTAATGCTTTTGTGAGGTAAAGACTGAACTGGTATAGGTTATTTTTATACTCTAGAACTTTCTCTGCACCAGTTTGGACTCGCCTTGTCAACCTAGTCTTCATCTTTTCAGAAAGGAGCAAAAAATCCTTTCCACCTAAGTCTTTTCCTTTCTCGTTCCCCTCAGACACCTGGGTTTGATTCCAAGCAGCCAGAAAAAAAAACTTAGGCTTAAAGCCCCATCCTACACTCTTTCCTGCCTCCTAATTTACAGCAGCTTGGTATAGGCAATATCTTAAACCTGAAAAAAAAACCCTGAATTAATCTTCATTAAAATAAATAAATAAATCTAAAAAAAATTCAGCTATGACTGACATGAATTAAGAAGCTCCAACGTTACAACTTTCAATATAGTTCACTGTAGTCCACAGTTAAACATGGATTCCCTGCTATGATTCTTTTAGCAGAAACATAAAAGCGACCACTTGATTTAGACTGTTGTTAGACAGCATCGTTCGTACTGTCACACTCATCGAAGGACGTTAACGTTACACACTGACCTCTACAGCCCGGGTGCATCCGGTCGAGTTGGAGCGCACTTGGAACAGCCGAGTCTGTGCAGGTGGAGTCTGACCTCCATCTCTGGATGTACCTCCCTGATACACCACCATGGGCTTTCCACCAAACAGGCTCATGAGATGCGCCGGCTCCTTACCCTGAACCACACGCACCTGAAAAGCACACATGCACGGTGAAATTCCACTCGAATGAAGCATATAACCAGAAGTTCAATGACTATGATTATTTCAGCGATCATATTTCAGCATAGTCAGCTGGTGTGGAAGAGCAGAGGGTTTTATTAATGTCTATTATTTGTTACAATGATATAATGTTAAACTATTTAATATCTGTGAGATACAAATGTACTCATGATACCCAAACATGAAAAACAACAACAAACAAAAGCAGAGGTATATATATTTTTAAAACTCTAAATATAGCCATTATAGTACGGAAGTCCTAAGAGGCCGTTAAATTCAATTTCTTTATAATTTTCTCGTGATCGCGAACTCGTTCACTCACGGGGTATAATTGTATCGTTGGCGTCTAAAATCTTTATTAAAGTTATTAATTTCCAGCATCAAATTTGGACTTTATCTCTGCATTGAGAAGGTGAGAGAGAGAGAGAGAGAGAGAGAGAGAGAGAGAGAGAGAGAGAGAGAGAGAGAGAGAGAGAGAGAGAGGAGACCTTATGTGTCTGACGATGATGCTGCCACAAGAACATGCTCCAAATACACCCCAAAAAAAGTGCTGATCACGAGGAAATAATTAAATCATGCTTAATCATGTTTTCTCATGATTAAGTCATAATCATGAGAAAACAAGGAAGAAAAATTATTATAATGCATGGCACCTTAGGACTAATGACAGCCACGATTTTTAACCAGCTGTGAAATAACAGCTCATCCGCTTTTACTGCTATCCACCAGGGGGCATCAGTGAGCCAATCAGCTCGAGTGTTCTGTAAAGCCAAGCAGCTTTTTTTCTGGCTGGCAGAGTGACTGTGAAGCTGTTTAACAACTGGAAAAAGCATTGCTTCATCAAGTTTCGGACAAACAGGGCTCTATTACGTCCTCTTCACCGAACACTAGACCCAACTGTCTTTCCTTCGTCTCCACTCCTCCCTGAATTACACACTTGTTTACTCTTCAGCCTGATTCCAGCCATATTTGGACACAAATGCCATATTTAGTTCCCCAAATGTTCCTCCTGAGGTTTGTGCTGCTGAGGCTGGTATTAGCGTTATCTGGGGGTCCTGCATTTGACATCGCATTCCTGTGCATTCCTGACTGGATTTTTCTTTTCAGTATTTGACACAACAAACAATACATTCAGCTATGTGTTTTGTTGGACAGTGAATAACAAATGCCATCAGGATTTGTGTGACACAAAACATCACAAAAGGTGTGTACACAAACACGATGCATGGAAACATACAAAGACACGTGAAGAGATGATCGATGCTGAGAGGAAATATGTGAAATGTGAAAGATAAGCAGGAAAACAGAGATGCCATCATCGTAAGCAAGAGAAATCTAGCAGGGGGGGGATTAAGGGGGAAAATTTACCACAAAAAAACTGAATAGAAGTTGGCAGACAAAGCGTCTCTATGCTAATAAACGAAGGCTGAACTGATGCTTCTGAAATGACACACCAGAAATGTTTGGATTTGAAAGCAACCAGCTGAAAGTATTAAATTACTTTATACAATCGGTTTTTTTTTCATAGTAAAAAAGTCCATTTCTGCAGTCTAGTCCTTGTCCAAATTAAAATAAGCTGTACGGTTCCCTACGCTGTCGCTTTCTCTCACAGTTTGTCTAGTGACTGATATCTCCGGATTCCAAATACATTAAGTTTCATGGTTACCTCATTATAACCATTAAAACGAGTTCTTAAGGAGGCTTTAATCACCAGCACCTGTGACCTACGATATCGGCAGCAGAAATCGGGCATTTTAGCCGAATATGGAGCTGAAACGTTTGAGTTTATTTGAAATCTTTATGAGTATCAAATCATGAACACACTACTGGGAATCGACTCGTGACCAAAGTGTGTCGTTATACCCCTAGAATGCAGTGGTAACTGTTTTTTTAGTTGTAAACCAATCAAATCGTCTCACACTCTTTTCTGCTCGCTCTTAAAGCCAAGGTTCACAAATTCACACTGGTCAAAAATAAAGTCATGAAGTAAATGTAACTCCTATCAAAAACACTTTTTACACTGAACTGCATTTTTTATGCCGTAACCTGTAAATGTTGGCACCCCTGTAAAAAACTGAATAATAAATAGCCTGGTTTATTTTTATCAGTCAAGTTGCGGTCTAGTGTCTTCTCATAGACCTCAGATGATGATCTATGAGATAAGCATTCTCAAAATCGTGCAGCATCCTTATCTATTTTTTTTTTTAAAGAAAGGCATGCTGGTCTGAGACAGGGCTACCTGAGTAGTGATAGGAGCACCAGCTACCTAAAAACACACAAACAGCAAATAAAAAAAAGGACAGGAAAGAAGGATGGATGAAGATGAAGGTGACAAACCACATAAAAAAATGAATGAAATTGAGGTAAATGACTTACCTGCACAGGTCCTCCTCCAAGCTCGTCATCTAACTGCATAGCCAAGATGGCGGATGCTCCAATTTCATCCTGTGAGGAGTCTGCTCCTTGCCTGCGGGAAAAGATCGAACTCCATAAACAAGCGATCAGCAAAATGCTCATTCTGCTGATGAAGCAAGCTGCCACACAACATTGTTAAGCACCTCGGTGTTGTGACAGATGCTGCTAACCGCTTAGCTCTATTTTTATCTGATGGAAATGAAAACAATATTTGGTCCTTTAAAACCCTAAAATTAGCTTTCAGAGCTGTAGAAATCGGCCATTTTAGCCAAACTTGGAGCTCTATTTCTTGCAACTCAATGAGTCAATTGTATTTCTGTTGATTTTACCACACTTCAAAAAAATGTCCAAAAGTCTGCTTTGATTTTTGCTTATTAATTAACAGCTTTTTTTCCCCAGACTAATAACCCACAATCTCACACGTTTTCTGCTGTTACTTAAAACCAAGGTTTGCTAGTTTATAGGTCAAAGACAAAGTTGTAAATCTTGAAGTAAATTTAATCCCTAACAGAAACAAATACGCCTTTGTTAAGCTCCTCAGATTTGATGACAGGAAGTGCTAGCTGCATGGCTATATTTATACAAGCGGCGTTCAAGTCAAACCGGGAATTTGAATGTTACAGGTATAAGAATGAATGCTAGCATGGCGTTACTAAGTGGCGAACGAGTTCTGATAAGTGGCGCATATATCGCGGTCCATTCCAGGGACCGTAATCTTTCCAGGCTTTAGTTAAACGGTGGGAAGAAGTGTATAACTCTAGCAAGGAAGATGTTAAAAAAATAAACGTTCATGACTTTGTCTCAGTCTTACCAAATGTAGATGATGTGTCCCTGTCTGCCGCCGTGCCTGTAGCTGTATAGGATGATGTAACTGTCACCGCCATAGAACTGGCCATAAGTGGACGGGTCGACGGGAACCTTGTCAGAACCTTCAATACGCCAGATCTTTAAAGGAAGAACATCAGATGCTCTCTCGTTACTTGTTACTAACATTAAATCGGCAAGAACGAATATCTGGTGTCGTTAGTGATCAGAACATATGCAGGTGCCGAGCTCTCACTTGTTTCTCTCCGCTGCCGTCATCAATCATGCCATGTTGCGCCGCCATTGAAGGCGACTCGTGCAGCGTAGCGGCATCGAATGGCACCTTTTCGATCTTGGCGATGTGGTTGGAAACGTACGCCACGCCCATGCCGTCTGTCTGGTTCACGTCGCGCCAGTTCTTAAAGAACTGCTTGAAAAGTGGTGTCTCGCCCATCTCGGGGAGGATCTGGACCTGAGTGTGCTTCTCGTAGCCCATCTTCTTAATGAAGCCATCTGCTGCTTTCATGGCTGCCTTGCGCTCATCCACATTGGCGTCCTTTCCTGTTCGGAAAAGGACGGCTGGATGTTAAGAACTTCTAGCATGTAAAATTCTTCGCATGGGATTTCGAATGCATTATGGATTGATGCTCAAATATATAAAAAGTATTTATTATTAATTATTATATTTATAGGTGTTGAAATCTTGAAAGTCGTTTTTGGCGATAATGAAGGTTTATAAAAATGCACTTATTCTAATCGTGTATTGTTTCTAAAGTAACATCTTTTACTAAAAGGGGCTTTAAAAAAAAAACGGCTTGTGTCTGTCCCATCACAACACCGTCTTTGATTAGTTTCCTATACCAACATGCCGGACCATATCATACCCCTAACAGAACTTCAGTAGTTTAATATCCGATTAGAACAGCATCAAGTATGAGCTCACACAACACTCCCAACCTTTTAACCATGACGTTCGGTATGCAAATGATCCAAAAATGTGGCATGCAAAGGCATTAAGTCACTGAGCCTGCATGCTAATGTTAGTGGTCAACAAAATATGAGCCTTTATGTTGTACTTTGACATGTTTAACTCCCAGCTGGCTAGCTTTTGGAGTGAAGGAAGGACATGAGGGTGTTTACAGGTACTGGATACTAAAGCTGTTGTCATGGACTCACCTTTCCAGATGAAGATTTTGCCATCAGAGCCATAGTCCAGGATAAAGCAGTCTGTGGACTCCAGAGCACTCTGGGTAAAAGGGTTCTCATCAGCGACTAAGGCCATAGACATGCTGCCGCTCGCATCGGAAACCTGCGGGATTGTTAGAAGACACGTACATCAGACCCTGAGTTAAATAAACATCTGTATGTGTGTGTGTGTGTGTTTTCAAATAGTCACAGCACCTTGTACAGTTTTGCCAGTTTCCTGTTGGACGCATCTGCCTTGAGGTCATCATCGGCTCCTTCAGGCAGGTCTGGTTTTTCTCCTAGAACCTGTCAAGAGAGAGGGAACGTATTTTTACAGTGTCCTGTTGACTAAATCTGACATAAGTGTGTTTTCCAGTTCGAATCTTCACCTCAAGTATCTTTTCCCGTTCTACACCTTCATCACACACGTACACACGCGCTCTCCCGCTACGTTCGTTGTCACGGATCGCCTTGGCAAGCTGAGTGGCCTTCAGCTTCTCAAATCGATTGCTCTTGGAGCCACACCACTGGTAGATCTCCTGTAATACACAGAAATAAAAGGCGAGCGGGAATTCAATTGAATGGTACTTCTCTATCTGACTCCTTCCAGAACCGAAAAATAAACATCTACTCAGAGACAACGTCAACATATCAACTGTTCCAAGTATGTTTATGTAAAGCCTGTAGAAACGTTACTATAGAAACGTTAGAATGAGCAGATTTTGGTCCCTCAGATACTCACGTTGCCGAGGTCCAGGATGAAGCAGTCGCCTTTGTTGAAGCTGTCCCAACTGACCGGCACCTCTGTTGCCCTCACGACACGACGACCTTTAACCTGGAGCACGCGCTGCACCACCACCTCGTTGGTGACGACGTGCTTAAACCCTGATGCCACTCCTCCTTTCTGAGACGAGAAGAAAAAGGATTAAAGCCAAAAAGCTGATAAAGACTGATATTCTGAAAGCCAAATTGCTCTCATAACTGCAAAAGTATTGGGACACCAGACTTTTCTAGTCATAGGTGGTCCTTCACCAGACTTTTGGAGGCACACGATTGTATAGGACGTCAGTAACCAGCTTAATGAAGATATGGTTTACATTGTTTGCAGTGGAAGATCTTGACTGGCCTGCTATAGAGTGCTGACCTCAACCCCACTGAACACCTGTGGAACTCCGACTGCACTCCAGGCCTCCTCACCTCACCTACATCAGCACCTGACATTACTAACAACTTTGTGGCTGAATGAGCACAAATTTTCACAAGCCCACTCAGAAATCTAGTGGAACATCTTCCCAGAAGAGTGGAGGTATGCTCAAAAAGCACAATCTTATAGTCAGGTGTCCACAAACCTATGTCTATATAACGTATATATATAAAACTTCAAATTAATTTAATAAAGAGAAAACTAAGTACACTGACCAGACATAACCTAATGGCCACAGATCAGCATAATATTATGACCACCTGCTTAATATTTTGTTGGTCCCCTTTTGCTGCTAAAACAGTCGTGACCCGTCGAACATTAACAGCATGAACTTCAACAATGTGAGCTACAAGGAGCTCGTTTGTTGGATCGGGCCAGACTTCGCTCCCCACGTGCATCAATGAGCCTCTTTGCCGGTTGACCACTGTTCCTTTCTTGGAGCACTTTTGATACTGACCAGTGCAGACTGAGCTGCAGTTTTGGAGATTCTCCGACCCAATCGTTTGTTTGTTTGTTTGTTTATTAAGCTTTAACATCATGTTAGCTACAAGGTTATAAACATGACAAAAACTTATGAAATATTATAAAATATCCCTCAACATGTTTCTGAGTAAAATCGTTTCTTGCAGTGTCGTAAAAGTTCAACAAGATGTGTTTAAAAGGGAACTTGACATGAGAGACATAAGGGAGGAGCTTCACCCATCAGTAGAAACCTATGAGTCAACCTCGAGCGGCACAGAGTGTAGACAACTTGGTCATGCAAATATAAGAAACATTTCTTTTAGTCCTAGGGCTTATTTCATACAATTAGCTCTGACCCCGTCGTCTAGCCAGCACAATATGGCTCTTGTCAAACTCTCTCAAAGCTTGTAGATTTTTCCTGCTTTCAGGACAAAATGTTCTGCCACATAAATAAGAGATAATCAGTGTTATTGACTTCACCAGTCATAATGGTATAATGTTATGCCTGGTCAGTGTATATTTACTTAGTTTGTTGGATGCGATTCCAATTTCCATTTGCCTTAGACGTTACGCCTGGGTGCCTGTGTTCATTTGCATGCAGCTTTTTCCCAGATCGTCTGATAAACTGGCCACACCCACTAACTTTTCTACAAAGCCTGTATTATTGACCTCTTGGATTTCATTCAGCAAGTTTATAAATTTGAACTAGCTGGAGTAATTCATTCAGTGTTAAGTACTGAATACTGTCAGAAAAACTATTTTATTATGATTAATTACAAGTACAGCGTAACTGTGACCTTTCGATATTAAAACAATTATGTTTCATGTGCATGTCACTTACCATGTACTGCAGCCCTTTCTTAAAGTAGCCCAAGAACGTTTTGGATTCATGTCCTTGGACCTCACGGTATTGTATGGGTTTTCCACCCAGGTGATCATCCATTTGCACAGTAAATATGGCAGCTGATCCACTTTCATCCTGCGTGCAGAAGTCACCTAGAAATAACAATGACTACTTTGTAAAGATCAACTGAATTGCTGTGTAATATGTAAACCAATGAAGTAAAAATTAAGCATGATAAAGTCTGATTTAAAGACATGGCTCCAATAATATGATCATCTGCTAGTTTATTAGCAATTTCTTCCTATTTTCCGTTTTACTAAAGCTTACCATGGCTAACATGCTAAATGTTTTGTAGCAAATCATACCACAGCTCATATGAACACCAGTCTTACCGAGCCAAAAGTGGAGGTCGTACTGCAGGTTACCAGAGCGCTGTTTGATGGTGTTGAGGACCACATAGGCGTCGCCAGTGTAAAACCCTCCATACAGGTTCTCTGGTACAGCAACAAGGTCAAAATTCTCAACCCTCCACACTTGCAGTCCAGGCTGCTGGCCTGCCTTCTCAAACTCAGCATGGTACACCATAGCGCCTGGAAAAATCATGAGCATAGAACTTACAGATGAGAACATTTACCAATTTTACCAATCCAAAATAGAGCATCATGCAAAAACACACATTCACATCTAATGCTAACTGTGTTTCATTGGCTATGTAGTTGTACCTTGCACAATGACAATAAAGTTGAATCTAATCTAGAGGTAAATTGTTATTGCAACCCACATACAAGCATGTTTATTAAATAAAAGCCAAAAGAAAACCTGCACAAGACATGAAGAAAACTCCACACATTGTAACCTGAGTTAAGGAGCAAATTACAACAGAAAAAGCTACCCATGCTGCCTCAGTGATTCGCCATTCTGGAAAATATTCAACTAAACCAAATTTGCAAGAATGAGAAATTGTTCATGGAAAGATGCAGTATAGATTTGAATTCAACTTCATTAGACAGAATAGACAGAAGTACGTATGTCAATTTCTGTTCAGCAATCCAGAAGTGATAGTAGTGAGGAAAAACTATCTTCAGGTATTACTTTTTACTTAGTCCTCAGGACACTGCCAACCCAATAAAATCACTATCCTGGTGCAAAAGCTAAAGTTTCCCTTTTATACATGTTTTAATTTATAGTTGCCAACTCTTAACACAAACCCCCAGTCTTTGAATAAAAACGTTTTAGCTTATGCCTTATGTTAAACTCACTCCTTCATTAGTTTTTGTTTGGTAGCCTCAACATATTTGCTTTATGAATCATTAGGTCCACTGTACATCACCGCACATCACAAGATTTACAAAACTGGAAGTATCTAAAAAACCCAGGGACTGGACGTTTTTTTTCCCCCAGTGCTAAAGGACATTTTAGACCAAGCCCACATGAAGAGGAAGAGCTGTGACTCAGGCTAGCACGATGGAAACAGCAGCTGCTGCCTGCAAAAACATTTGTTCCAGCTGCCTTTTCTATCGCCTACATATACTTACAAACACATAATACAAGCATACCCACTGAGCATTAACATAGTTCTGCATTTAGTTTGGCACAACCCTGCAGGAAGGCCCTTGGAATGGGGGCTTGTGTTGACAGAGGCACTTGTGGTGGGTGTTTGAGGATGTTTGAAATTGTTCAGGTCCACCCCAGGCCGAAAGATTTAAGACAGGCTGAAAATGGTTAACATTCTGAATGTTTTAAATCCTCACAAAACTTTATGAATACCGTGAAACATTTGGTGTATTGTTGTAATACGTCATATTGGTGCTGAGAACGGTCCACAACCCAAATATGGCCAATCACTGAGGAGAAATAGTGGTAATATCGGCAGACAAATTTGCGTAGATCAGTAGACAACAGACCAACAAGTCAAAGGTCAGACCAAATATGAATACAATTCACCCAACATAAAAGCCAGTTTACTGAAAAGGAATAAACGATGGAGAAGAATGGCAGCAGTGGGTATTTTTAACTTTAACCCCTTGCCTTCTGGTGGAAAAAATTGGTTGTGACTGGAAAAGAAAAAAAGTCTTGGTCACGCCAACCTCTGGTTGTTGCTTGGCACTGTGCTGAAAATTTTTTTGATCTAGCTAGCTAATGTAATCCCTACATTATCTCTATTTAATTCTCTCTCTGTCTGTTAGGACGTTCATGTTAGAAATAAGGACACCTCTGCATCAGTAAGATATGCGAGAAAAAAAATAGAAAAGTAAAGAACAAGGTCCATAATCTAGTATCCATAATAAGTCCAGTTTATTGAGTAGGAGTTGAGAAACATTTGGAACAAATAAAAAAATGTACATGTGGTAATCATGTTATTAATCCTAGTATATATGAACATCTGTAGTCAGTCATTAAACACACCAGGTTGTTAATGTATTTGCCATCACTAAAGTACTGAATAAATAGATTTTATAAATTTTCCGCCACATAGAAAAAGTTATATAAAAAGCCTAAAGTCTTTATTTCTAGCAATTCCAACTTTTTTTTGCCAATCGTGCAGATTTACCCCCTTTGTAGTGCTAATCTTTGCACATAAAAAAAACCAAAAAGGCTACAATCAATAGATCGATCTGTGAAACAATGGATAAAATCATAGAGGACTATTTTAGTCGTGGTTTTACAAATTGCCCTGACAGAACAGATCCAGCCATTGTATCCTTAACTCCAGTTTGGTATGTACACGTGTTGCATCGTAACATTAGAGCAGAAGCAGAAGTGATAGCTCAAGCTACCTCGTGGTTATTAGAAAAGAACTCAGAATGGAAATATTGTAAGAATTTGCAGAAATAAAGTGGGAATTGCGAGAAATACAGTCGGAATTGCGAGAAATACAGTCGGAATTGCGAGAAATAAGTGGGAATTGCGAGAAAAAAAGTGGGAATTGCGAAAACCAAAGTCGCATTTAAACATTTATTTTTAATGTGGCAGAAATGGACTTCCACAGATGTGTCATCTATCATCTGAACCAAACGGTTAAAGGTGCTAAATAATATATTGGAACCTAAAATAGGCTTATTCAATTACAGTTGCATATTTAGTAATGCACCACACCCTGCTGGAAAAACACTACTACACACAATACCTCTCTCGAACTTTGCTTTTATTGGATTGACTTGAATCAATACCGAGGCAAATGAAATTGAAATTCTGCGATCTCATATAAAGAAACTGTGACACAACACAGGGAGAAAACAGGCCCCTGTAGGCACTTTTACTAATTAAATCTTTTACCAAGGGAATCGATGTCTGTGTATGTGCGCATTCTAAACACGATTGAAGATTTTCTTTGACGTCTATTGTCCTGCACTTCGATTCTTTGTGTCGGAGAAGAAACAGTATCGGTGTCAGTATCAGAATCAGTGCAGCCATCGCTCTTTAGATTTCCATCCTAAACTGTGAGCGAGTGTGTTAACCCAAACAGTGTTATAAATAGCCCAGGTCACGTGACTGACGTTGCAGGCCTTGCGCTCATGTGGGGGAAAAAAGCCAGGAGCTTTACAGGGACGAGTCTCAGTCAGTCAGCACTGTTTATGTAGGTTATGATTGCGTAGATACTATAGGTAGTGCTGTTATAGTATTCTTAACAACATAGGGGTGGTGTGATCCAGTGTGAGATAAAGGAACATCCCCAAGACTATTATCTCTTGCTATCTCTTCGGTTATTGCATTTGTAAACAGTCCACACTTTTTACAAAGCTGGCCTGATTTTTTCCGGGTCGCATTCTTGATAACAGTGTTCCATGCCTAAACATGCTTTTCTTGCTCACTTATGAAACACACACAATACAGAGTTTCCTTATCTGACTCATTCTCACCGTATCGACAGATCCCTCCTTCCCGACCCCCTTCCCCACTTCAGGCGCTGATAAGATTGTACATAGCAAATATTACAAGAAGCTCACTCTGCACTGTGTTTACCTAGCATGAGTACACCTTTACTTCTCTTTCAAACGTCGTGAAAAGCCATATAAGGGTTCAAAGTCTGTAATTGCATGCTACGAGAGTTGTGTTGGGAGTAAGACTGCAATTCAATGTAGGAGTGGAACTGAATAAGGGTTAAGAGAAGCAGGAATGTAGCAGATGAGTGGAAGGAAAAAGTTAGTGAGTGCCCCATGAGAGGATTAGGACCGACTAAATCGACAGACAACGCTTCCTTCTCTGAGGAGGAACCGAATTCAAATATGAAAAACCCACTGATAAGCCACAGCTGAATACTCTGCTCTGATTGGTAAATATAAACAATATGCACTAACAATATCTAATATAGCCAGTGTATTAACAGTTTCAGAAGAGTTTCCTCTAAGCAATAATACAAAGTTCGACTTCCTTTTTGTGGTAAAGTTTGAGCACAATGTGTAGTTGCTATGCCACAGTTACCATGGGTACTATGACATCACCCTAGTAATCAAAACAGGAAGTGCCAACAATATGTATTTTTAATACTCATCTCTTTGTAGCTTAGCAAACGCAAACGCTTGAGTATTACCTCATATCCATTCAAACTTTCCATCATTATTCCACACATAAGAACTAGAAAATGATTTTTTCACTCTAGAAAACACAATTCTGATTTGACTTTTGATTGGTAAACCATACCATTCAACAAGCTTTATTTGAGGAACTAGTGGAACCAGTACTCATCAGAAGGATCCAAGATCATCAAGTTAGATTAAAGGTTATGGGCTTTGCTCAAGAACCATGAAATCACAAATCAATCAGCGTAAACCTACTTTTATTACATAGATTCATTTGCTGCAAGCATTTCACTAACACACAACAATGAATTATACTACATGGCGTTATTTTAGATATATAATAAACACGTTTCCACTTAATGGAGACGTTTCTAATGTAAATTATTTATGCCCTAAGGTGACATCTAACAACCCTATTCAACAATCAATTAGGACAAAGAATGCTGCAACACTGGGTTGAAATAAAACAACGGTGAAGCTTTTAAAGATTTATTCTTCATGTTCTTCGCTTTAGTAACTGTATCGCTAACTTTTATGCCAGAAACTGCAAACGTCACCTCGGATTTGGCGAAAAAATGGTTCATTGCATTTCCACAGTGTACAGTAAGACCGGGATGTGCTGGAAGGGCTTTAAAAATGATGATGGTTGTAAAACGGTAACACATGCCAATCAACAACATTGAGAAAATTGTTGAAAAATAGTCTGATCCAAGCCTGATCCAAGGGTTATGGGCTTTAATCAAAACCCTTAAAATGGCAAATGGGGTTTGATCTTATACCCTTAAAACTTATTAGAAACCCAAAGGAAATAATCAGCGACTTAAATTAATCTACAGCTGATGACATGATGATATGGGAAATCTGACTTAATATTTTTTATATTATTTGATGGATGCATGACTGTTTCTTCGCCATATACATTGCTTTAGGATCTCTACTTGATTCTGCTTTCCAATTCACAGAATACAACTAATCCTAAAACAGATTTGCATCATTGTTAAAAAAACTGTGTTTTGAAAATACTTTCTATTTTGCTGATTACACATTTTTCACACTAATTACATAAAAATATCAGGAAAAGGAGAGGGTGAGAGGGTTGAGTGGGTTGAGAGATCTGGTTTAGATTTAGATTTTGGTTTTGCAATGTGATGTGGATGTTCATTCGGTTATGCAGCATCAATATTAAACATAAGAAGGAAAAATCTTACCTATTAAGGAGTGTATCGTCTGGGTGTGACTGCGACTGATGTTCTGTCTCGGTGTTGGAGAATAAACACAAGCCCCTTTGACTGTAATCTCAACCGGGAGACGCCTCTCTGACTCGGCAGAGCGGGAGGAGGAAGAGGAGGAGGAAGAGGAGGAGGAGTTTTCAAATCCAGGTTTTTAGTCTGCATGTCTGAACCGATAAACCCTACATAGGGCGCATGAAAAAGGGACACGCCCACAGCCGCCATGTTTAATGTCCTTCAGAGTGATTTGAAAACTTTTGTACTTCAAAGGGTTCGGTTTCCACATCCACCGCCAATCAGCCCTTTGATCCTATAAAGTTATTATTATAATACAAAAAAAAAAAAAAACATGGCGGCGAAATGACTGTAGGAGTCCAATGAATTGAAATTAATATGATGAAATATTTTCCCCGTTTTGTTGTGTTTCATGGCACAATTTGTGTATTTTAAGATGGATGGGGTTTTATTAGTTGTTGAAAATTATATATTTAGTGAATGTGAACTATGACTGATTATTTCAACTTGCATCATCTTCACTTTGAATTGGTTTTTAATCTTTTTTCATATTTTTTTTTATTTTTGTGACTTTGTTTTTATTGCATTGGTCGCAAATTCCCCCCAAAAATCCATCATGATATGACCAAAAATAGTCGCAATGAAAAAAAAAACATTCTATAAGTTTCATGGTTTTATTCAACACCTAGTATGTAAATTTGTGAATTTGTCTAAATATTTTTCTAGCCAAGCCCCGCCCCTTAAGCAGCTTGCTTTTTGATTGGCCCTTACCTTGAGCTAATAATCTTTGTCTTAACCAATTTTTATAAACTACAATATTATCCTGTTTAATCTGTTAGATTTACAAAGCAATGTCTATTTGCTGCTTTACTGTATATAAACTGCTTTACTGTATATAATTTGTATTTATCGATCGCTTCTGCACATATTTGCTGTACATATATTTACATATTTATCTGCAGTTTGCACAATTGCTATTATCACTATCTAGAAGCAATGTAATTATCCTGTAACAATGTCAAAAATGTCTCTTTGTCCACTTTGAGTGTAACAAATGCGTTTATAATTACTACATACACTTTATAGACAAAAGTATTGTATTCTAGTTCAAGTAAAATCTTCAAGGGGAAATGTAATACCACCACATCCTAAACAACTGTGTGCCTCCAAGAAAGTAGTGTGTCCTAATACTTGGTGTGCATTTAATGGGACTGTAGATGAACAAGCAGGACGATGAACAATGCAAAAGATCAGGATAAATGACATCAGTGCATAAAGGGCTTTTTCGTTACAATAGTGATTGCTGTTTTGGTTGAGAACGATCACACATAATAAGAACACCACACCTAGACATTAATGCTGAGAGTTTTAAGGTCTCTGGTTTAATCCTGATCTCAGGTTACTCAGGTTTGTGTGGAGCTTCACATGTCCTTCCTAAGTCTTTGTGGCTTTTCTCTGGGTTCTCAGATTTAATTTGTGCCCAGTATTCCTGGGAAATATAAAGACTCTCAATCCACAGTGACTCACAAGATGAATGAAAGATAGACTTTGCATCTTCGCTGATACCGAATCCTGAAGTCAGGTTTAAAACCCCGTGCTGTATGTTGCACTGCATAGGATTTTGACAAAGGGTCCATCTAATACCCTTTGTTTTGTTGCCAATTGACAAAAGGATAAAGATCTGACGTATACTCCTACAGCAGAAGGTTTTCCTACTGTAAAATGTTCTCCCTGAAGCACAGCAACTTCTGAAAACCTTTAATTCTCAGCAGTGTCCACTAGATGGCACCTGCAGCATGTAAAATATAAAGAGGTTGGAAAAAAAATTGGTATTGCATTTAAAAACATGAACAAGTAAAGATTAATCATAGTTTTGACACAGGAATGGTGTCCTTCAAACACATGAAGATAATGAATTTACAAAAAAATTGTATTTACTATATTTGCAAAAGTATTGGTCACCTGGTCATACACGTGGTATGTGATTTTTGGGCATTGCATTCCATTTAGTCCCAATTTTCTCTTATAATTCCCTTCACTCTTCTGGGAAGATGTTCCACTAGATTTTGGAGTGTGCTTGGATATTTGTGTTCATCAGCTACTTAATGAAAGGCAGGTACTGATGTAGGTGAGTAGGCCTGGGGTGCAGTCAGCGTTCCAAAGGTGTAGGGATGAAATCAGAGCTCTATAGCAGGCGACTCCAGATCTTACTCTCCAAAGCATGTAAACCAGATCTTCTAGGAGCTCAAGGGGCATCGCCATGCAGGAACAGGTTTGGGTTCCCAAGTTTAAGTGAATGCAAATTTTTATTATACTGCATCTAAAGACGTCCTGTAAAACTAAGTGGTAACAGTTTGTAAAAGAACCACATATAGCATGTAAGGTCAGGTGACCCAATACTTTTGGCAATATATTTGCATTCAGATAAAATCTATCTCTTTATTAACCTCATTATTTTTTAGTTCTAATACACAAAAAAAGCTCCAGAAGCAAATCTGATTCAATTAATCTTTTAGATCATGGATTTCTATCGTTGTGTTATTTTCTTATGTCCACCAGATGGAGATGTTTATTATCATCTGTTTGGTGCCTGAAATGTTCTTGAACTTTTGCTCTTTGGCTCGGTCGTAACCCCAGCTGGGATTACCTTTAAAACAGACTCACAGGAGCCGTCTAGGGATAAAAGCAGCATATAAGATCATAATCCTCAGGTGTGACTGTTACAAATTTCACTTGCTGAGCAGTTCAATCCAAATCACACCTCGGCTGCAGTCTGTGAAAACGTGAGGCACAAGAAATAAAATGAAAGCATAAAATTTGTTAGTGGATGCTATGGAGGAAAAAGTAGACCATTTTGCCAGCAGGAAGAGACTCCTTGGAGACGTGTGGCCATCATATAAAAGGCCTGGACATGTGGGAAAAGGATCAGTGTGAGTGGTTGTAAAAATTATGGGAACATATTATCATAAACCGTTTATGCCTAGTGTTTCTGAGGGACTTATAATGCAGCGTCCTGAGTACTGAATATTCAAACGTGTGGCTTTTTTTTTTTCTTTCTTCCCCATTTCCCTTTATTGGAGCCGGACCCGCGGGCCATGGCGCCACAGTCGACACTGACTGCTTAATACCACATCAAAACTGCTTTTGTGGAGTGCAAGGAAGAAAATAAAACAGGATCTGAAAGAGCACTCTTTGTTAAATCAGCCGCTTTTGCTGCAGTCCACATGTCGAGTGTTAGACTCGGTTCCTGAGGATTAGAAAATATGATTTCGGGGAAAGCTGACTTCAGTTAAACAATGGGTGTGGATGTGTGTTTGGGGTTGGGGGTTTGAGGAGTGGCATTGGGGTTTAAATAATTGTCCAATTTGTCTTACTCAACAGTCTACCACTAATAATGTATATTGTTTGTGTTCGGAGATCAGTATTAAAGTGTCGGTATTAAAACAAGCCAATTAACTACACTGCAATGTAGAATTCACTTGTCCATATTTTCTCTGCTGAAAAAGTTGACACATCATAACCCAATGAAAGACGGTTATTTTGGAGACATATACATGGTTGGTTCACTTCATTGCTGGTGCTCAAGTGCATTTACATTGATGTCATTTTGGCAGATTTATCCAGAGCGACCTACAAAGTGCTTTGAAGTCTCCATCAATAAATACATTCTGATGCTACTTCATTTGGGACACAGACTAAGAACACCATCAGTCTAAAACTATTTTGGGTGAGAGGATACTTTTGAAAGCATTCTTTTTTATAATAATGAAGAAGTGCTCATTTAAGAACCTTTTAAATAGGTCTTGAGACATCCTTTGAAGACTGCAAGAGACTCGTTTGTTCTTGAGTTGTTGAACCTCATTCCACCACCTCGGTGCCGGAACAGAGAAGAGTCAGAAAACATGTCTTCCTTGTACCCTGAGAGATGGTGGGACCAGTTGGGCAGTGGTTTGGATCAGAGGGAGTGTGATGCAGTGTGAAGTGAGATAAGTATGAGGATAAGTTGTGCTGGGCCATTTTTGGCATTGTAGGTGATCATCACTGTTTTTTATTTTTAATAATGTAAATCTGTAGTATCTGTACTTTTCATTTTGTGGAAACGCTTTTTTTTTTTATTACAACTTCATGCGTAGTTTCTTACTTTTATTTCACTTAATTAAAAAAAAACATGCATTTGAGGATAATACATAAAATGAATGCACTAATTAAGAAGCTGTGGCAAGGCTGCAAACCGAATCCCATGGTTCTGGTGAGAGTTTGTGTCACTGTGTAAAAATAAACGTCCTTTAAAACATATGACAAAAACAATTAAAATATAGTTCACTTAGACACATTTTCTTCAGATTTTTGAGCTTAATCAAAAGCAAGTAGTTTTTTACTTTGACTCAAGTAGAAATTAAAAGGAGCACTTTTAATTATAGGAGTAATATATAAACATAGGTATTTGTACTTTTACTCAAGTACACGAAAGGATGACTTTAACCACCACTGAGCAAAATTCAGGAGTAGGCAGTTTCACTTTAGCTTTATGTTGAGCCAAGCAACAACCATACCTGAGATAAATCGACTGTATTACACACCATTGACTTAATAAAATTTAGTATATAAATTTTTTTTTTGTTCAGAGCAGTGATAGTCATCTGTTAACAGAAAGCTTTGGTTGCTAAGCAACATAACAAACGAAGATTAGGCCTTTCTTTGAACATGATGGCTTAGATAGGATTGAGGATTTATTAGTTTTAAACTCCTACAGAATTCAGTCATTGTGATGCGGCAATGGCGGGTATGTATTTCAAGGATTATTACAGAGGATTGGAATGCAGCTCAGCCAATCAAATTTTAGGTTTTTTATAAACATTAGATAGAGAATAATGTATTGTATGCCTGTGCAATAGTCTCTTTTGACTAAAAAAAAGTTTGATATTTGTTATTGTAATTACTTTTTTTTGTTTTTTTTTGGCAAAAATGTTTTATCTTCATCCAGGGACCATATATGAACATTCAATACTGCATGTATGGGGCTTTTCATCAGTTTAGCTTCAGTATTCAAGGGATGTGATCTCCAGCTATATATTTTTTTGGGCACCTATGTTAAGAAATTGGTTGGATAACAGTTTTGAGGTTCTCAGAGCTTCTAATCTGTTGCATTTACAAAGCCATGAAATTCGAGACTATCTGTAGTGTCTGTTTGTAAAAACGCGTTTCTTGCTGTTTCACCCTGGACTAGTCTTATCTTGTTTGCATGAGTCTTATATAAGACAGGAAGTCAGTAGACAGGTATTGGTTCCACATGAAAATATTGCTTTTGGCACCTGAGTTTCCACAGAAAGCTCTTTGTTTTAGTCAGAAATACTTCATCCAGGCGGTGTTTCTGTTGAGGCTTGGAGAGCTTGTAATTTGCTTCGAGCATGGCCCGTCAGAGTAAATGACAGACATTTCGAATGCTTTATTGAACGATGTGGTTTGCTACAAATGAACAAAAAAAAAAATCTATCCTTCTGTAATCACTTCCAAGGATTTATTTTTACTTTGCTCTACTCTGCGGATGAACATATAAGCAATGGAACGTGGTCTTTATTGTGTCTCTTTCTATGCTGTGAGCATACACACTCTACTGATAAATGTTTGTCGAAACCGAACTATAAGATCGGTATGTGCTTTTCTAAAACATCCAATTTCACATTGAGCCCCCATTTGCTGTTATAATACCCTCCACTTTTCTGAGAAGATTTTGTGAGAGTGCTTCTGGAGATTTGTGCCCATTCAGCTACAAGGGCATTTGTAAAGTCAGGTACTGATGTAGGTGAGCTGAAGAGGCCTGTGGTGCAGTCAGCATTCCAATTCTTTCCTAATATCTCTAGAGCAGGCCACTCAAGGTCTTCCACTACAACCAACGTAAATCATATATTCATGAAGCTGGGTTTGTGCAGAGGCACATTGTTGGGCTGGAACAGTTTTGGGTCTCCTAGTTCAAGTGAAGGGAAAATTTAATGCTACCGCATCCTAAGATGTTTCATTAAATTCCAAAATTTGGCTGGAAAAGACAGGTGTCCCAAAAAATGTGTCTGTTGTGTGTATGTGTGCTTTTTTGTAATGTAACAATGACAGACATAAATGTACATTTAATGTTTATTCACTAGTAGGAATATATAAAAAAATATACAAAAAGCGACAATAATTATACTGCTATTCTTTGTTTTATTGCACTAAGAAAACGATGGACCACCATTGAACAGTATTTTTAAATGTGATACTAAATCAATTAATTTATTATAACATTATAGTCCTTGTAAACAGGTAATTGAGGAAACTAAATTAGAGACATTGCTTCAACAAAAGAGTTGAGTGCTTGGTCAACTTATCTTTCAAACCATAGGCTATTTTTTATAAGCTCTTCATCCATTATTATAAGTATTTCAACAAATTAAATAGTATAATAAAACAATGGATATTACATTCTATTGTAATATTGCAATATTACAATCGATACATAGTTTTCCACACTTGTCTAAACTTTTTACCAATGTACTTCTAAATCCTCTTGTAAAATATTCAAATCAATTGCTGGATCAAGTGCTATTTTATTTTAGATTATTCTAAGATCCAGAATAAGGATGGTGACCGCCATATTGTTGAATAAGCATGGTTAAATATCATGATCATGTTTTCTCAGTTATATATCATTTTGCTTGGTTATTGATATTATGCCATACTGCAGTTGACAGAAAAGACATTTCTTCAGTCTCTTTTCTTATACAATGTACAGACCTGTTTATTTTCTTATAAGAAAAACTTGTCAGTCTCAGCGCTAATTTTAATATTCTAAATAGGTAACCTACTCATGACCTGATCACCAGCATAACCTAAGTCTGAAAAATTTCCCACTGTAAAAATATTGATGTATCTTTTGACCCTAAATCATAAATCTATGCATTTACCAACTTTATCATTACCACTCTTCTATATACACTATTATTTCCGATGACCTTAAATTACCTGATGTGAAAGTAAAATAAAGGATTTGGTTTCTCTCAAGGTCACATCCTGCTTTGTTTCATCTCGGGAGTTTTTCTTTGCTACGACTTGTTCTCTGATGCCTGTAAAGCTGCTTTGAAACAATCGGCACTGTAAAAAGCACATTTAAAAATAAAATACTTTTTTAACTGCTCTGATCACAGACTTGCCTTTGGTTTTCAAGGAAAGTGAATGTCAGTTGTGAACTTAACTTTCCGCAGATGTTACTTGTTCAACTTTTGCAGCTGTTAGGAAGAAGCGTTTGGCATCCGAGTGAGCATATATTCTTATTCCCCTACGATCATCTTCGTCATTCTCTATCCTCGTCGTGGGCTCATTAACGCTGAGGTCCTGAACACGTTCAAACAAATATACACACTGATGGATCAAAAGGCTTTGCCTCCACATTAAAGCTTTTTACTTACTGCAAGGAATCTCTCAATAGCCACCCTGACTTTTCTTTATCTCAAAAAGAAAAGAATAGAAGAAAGTTGGCAAACTGCAGAACTCCTTGTAGGAGGATATTTTCCTGGTCATGTTGCTACTCCTATTTGCAACTAGCTTGACTTGTAGCCAGAATAAGCTTTACTGTACCCTGTTGCAGAACAGCCTGTTCGATTCTTTCATAAAGAAAACGAGGCTATAACTGTAGGCCATCAACCGCCCTGCCAAAGCATGCTGGAACAGCAGTTTTTCTAAAAAAAAAAAAGTAGAAAAAAGAATTCCAGTAAGAATGAATGAACGAATAAATGTGTGACTATGTATGTGGTCCGCCAAGTCAGTGAGCTCTACAGGATCAAGTCATCCATCATCTCTGCTCTCTGCAGGGATGTCACATCGATGTGTATTAACGTGTGTACAATAGTGATAAGTGCAGCTGCTCTGCTGTTTGTTCATGCTGGAGAATGCTTTGAATGCACTACTCAGATTTTTTTAGTCCTTCTATTATTAATAGAACAATTTGGGACAATCTAAAACAATTATTAGGAGACCCTGCAATGTTACAAAAATCATATTAATTATCTGTGTGTCTTATAATGCATAAAAGGACCTGATACCGGCAATATATTGTTTTCTAAGGTAAATGTTTCAAAGATAAATATAATGTGACGCTCGCTTCTAATATACATCTAACTGCTTAACAATTTGTGTGCTTTTATTTCGAATTTCAAAAATGTACAGTAAAATATACAGCTCTGACAGCAGTGCTACAAAATGTTTACAGTAGATTCGCTCTCTAAAAATCCTGAATAAATGTATCATAAGTATAACATTTTTCCTATAACTAATGACAACCCCGATTTTAAAAAAAGGTGAGACATTGTGCAAAATGTAAATAAAAACAAAATGCGACAATTTGCAAATCTCATAAATCCATATTTTATTCACAATAAAACAAAAATCATATCAAATGATTAAACTAAGAATATATACCATTTTAAGAAAACGTTTTTTTTAATGACAGGGCCATGTTTACCACTGTGTTGCATCAGGTCTTCTGTCTGTATACGTCTGGGAACTGAGGAGACCAGTTGCTGAAGTTTTGGAAGAGGAATGTGTCTGATACAAGATTCTAGCTGCTCAACAGTTCTGGGTGTTCTTTGTTGTATTTTTCGCTTCATGAAGTGCTAAATGTTTTCATATGGTGAAAGGTCTAGACTGCAGGCAGGCCAGTTTAACAAGTGGACTTTTCTACTACAAAGTAATGCTATGAAGTTATGCTATGCTCAAAAATGTATAAAATACCTATAAAATAAAAAAATACACTGTTTAGTTTTAATAAAACTTACTTTTAATAGACTTTTGTTGCCTGTTCCAATTTTTTGAGACGTGTTGCATCCATCAAATAAATAAATGACACTTTTTTCCTTAAAATATTACATTTCCTATTCGAATTTAAACAATGTGCAGGATTCTATATTAAATAACCTGTCTGGAAAATAACTAAGGAAAATTAATTGTTAATTCCATGTATTTTTTTGCTTGTCAGATTTGTCAAAAGAATTCATGAAAGCATTCATAAACCAACTGCCCTTTGACTTCATTAAAAAAGTGTGTTTTGAGTAAACTGGGTTTTTTTTATTGCATGAAAAATAAAATTGTATTTTTATTTACTAATCCAGACTCCATTTATGACCATCTTGAGTCCATTATACTGACTATATTGTGCAGGACAAAAAAGAAAACACACACACAAAAAGCCCCTCATGCTATTCAAATGAGTGTATAAAGGTGAAGAATTATCACATTCATCTTGGCAGAGTTCTCATCCCCTTGTCTTGACACAGCAGTCGTAATGATTTAGCAACACGCATTAACAGGAAAAATTGCGTTAAGCAATTGTGCGCTTTAGTGCAGGACAGTCCGAGTTCACGTGGACTGGCAGCAGAAAGCAGAATTTAATTGAGTTATTATTTTTTTTGAAGGTCTAGAAAATATGCTTTTGTGCTTGGGGGGGAGAAAAGGAATGTTCTTCCAGACATTTTTTTGTTTCACATTTTAAGGAACAATAGGTTCTTTTGATGTCTGTCTGCCGTCCGTTGTTCAAATGAACTATCTACCAGGGTTTGATGGTTGGTCTGGCTCTTATCCCAGTGTGGTTTTTGTGGTGGAGCTTAAAAGTCATACACTCTCACAAGTTCTTTCCATAATGTCCTTTCCGGCTGAAATCACATCCCTCATAATTTTGCAATCCATAAAAAGCCTCTACCTCATAATCGGGATAAAATCTGGGCATCATTTGCTACAGAGATTTTGAAATATGAAGAATATGTGTGGTTTGCAAAACGAGATGGATTTACTCCTGTTTATGTTGGGGTCGAAGCACTAATTGCACAACTGGTTTCTCAATTCGACAAGAGTTGTGTTCACCTCCTGAGCTCCACCAGCAGTCCTGCTCTCACAATGTTTCCTTTATAAGCATTCAATTTATGGTTTCATAAATGGGCCTAGTCTGGTTGCATTACTTCATTTGGCAATACAAAGAAGGGATTATGTTGAACTGCAGACCCAGTAAGGACCAAGCTCTCCTCAGAGACAAACTCGATGCACACAGACTGCTTAATTGTCGTGAAGTGAATGAATTTTCCTCTAAAAGTTCCATTCGGTGTACAAGGCGGTTAAACATGTTTACGTGAGAGCTTTTAACAGGAACACCGCTCTGATATCGCTTGAAAGAAGCAGTGTTTGCTGGCAAGGATTTGCTCGATTCTTTAGTGCTGTTTTAGCGCTGAAAACAAAACTCAGGATTACCCGTGGGTCATCATTATATGATTAGAAGTTGTCAGTTTGTTTATAGAGTATTAATAGAGATTTAGAAGGCAATGCTTGTGTTTGGGGAAAAAAAAAAAACAAAGAGTTGCCTAAGAGTACGGCCACTTTGGAGCCAAATTTCATTAGAATTGTAGCTGAGATCCATCTCCATTCTCTTTTCTCCAGAGAAGGTGTGAGAAGTCAGACAGAACTCACCATGGGAATAGAGACTCTTTTGTGATAGCGCAGCACTGGCGGGCAGATCGAAGAGAGATTAGTAATGTCTGACAGGAGCCACAGATCTGCTCTGAAGATGATGAAATCCAGTAAGCATTGCTAATTCCAGAGCACTTGATTGAAGTCAGACATCTCGACCACTGCCATGACAAGGACTGTTTGGTCATGTAAAAAAAAGGGTGAAAAATGGACATTTTGGAATCGTATGTTAGACATGGCTGATATTAATACAGATCGAGGGGTTGCCAGATCTCTATGTATTTGTACAATTTTTGGTTCACATCCTGAAAAGACTTTCCGTACAGTGAAGTATAGTGATGGTAGCATCATGTTAAAGATGACCTGTGGTGCCTCGTTTGGTGATTCTTTATTATGTATAAATCAAGGATACCTTTACATATAAATAAACTTAAATGTAAACAATAAATAGTTTAAGGATTTTAATGGGGAAAAAAACTGCTTAGGAAAACCCAAGTTTGAATATTGCTTCATCAAGCAAGAAGAAACAGAGGAACTGCAGTGAATATGCATTCACACAAACACAAGTGCACTAACATCTAACATCAGCCAATACTTAAAAGGCAGGCTTATCGACTTTGCTCTAACCTCACTAAACAGTTGTGCTTCTTTTTATCTCCCCCTTTATTAAAGCCTTCAGTTGTAGTCAATCACCCTCTCAGTAAAGGGATGGTGTGTGCTTGTGCAGAATAAAAGATGCAAAGGCTTTGTTTCAGGCCTGAGGGATGGAAACGCAACATTTTCTAAAAGTTATAATATAAAAGTTTATTGAACAATGTAAATATATGGTGTCGGAGAGAATAAGCTGGTTGTTGTGCTTATGATGAGGATCATATGTCTGTGAATGGGGAAAATAGAATGGACTATTGTCTTCCTTGTATTGAACCTAAATTACAACCATCTGAGGAATTTGTTTTCTTGTGTGGGAAATAAAAAAACAGAGATAATGTTTATAAAAGGACAATTCAAGTAGCATATTCAGCAAATGACCCTGAATTGAGGTTCGATTTTAAAGGAGAAATTTATCATGAATGTCTTGCATGTCAATATTGTATAATATGGTAGTCTATGTATCAGCACTTCTCTCTTACCACCTCATATTTTGACTGCACTCAAGCAGCTTAGAAAACTTTCCAGTATATTGGATTTTCATTGGATTTTCTGGAAAACTATGATATTAAACACTGGAAAATGAAAATTCTCCAGCTAACAATAAAATATGACCATTATTACCTTAAGGATGAGATTATAAAAATTGTGTATTGCTAAAAAATATTATTATAACTGTGCAAAAAATGTTGTCCCATGGTGAAAAAAAAAAAAGCACAAATATAATGTAATATTAACATATTCAATACATTTCAGGCTGGAGATTACTATATATACATGATATATTATAGTATATATTACAATAAACTTCACATATATATATATATATATATATATACTCTGTATGTGTGTGTGTGTGCATATATATATATATATATATATATATATATATATATATATATATATATATATATATATATATATATATATATATATATATATATATATTTGTGTGTGTGTGTGTGTGTGTGTGTGTGTGTGTGTGTATGTATATGTATGTGTATGTGTATATTAGCCTGTTCACATTTACACATTTTCTGAGAGATTGTGGTTATGTTTTGCCAACCAAATGTGTTTTGTTGGTTGGATCAATTTTGTGGCATTGCAGAGCTTCTGAAGGTTCTTAACAAATCTGTTTGTGTTCCTAAATTGCTCAAACATTTACCCAGTGGAGGTCTATAAATCACATCAGACTCTCTCAAGAGACTTTGATTGTGCCACAGAGTCCAGGGCAGCCTGTTCCTCCTTTTTTTATTTTTTTTTTTGGGTGGGGCGGAGTGGGGTGGTCGAGTCGGAGTTGTTAGGGGGACTGGAGAGGGGCTAAAATATTGGATTTTTTTTTTTTAAGTATTAGAAAACATTTCTCAAGCCCATAATCATAATTGAGCTAATTAGCTAAGCTTCATTTCCTGTATAAGGTAGATTCTGATATGAAACAATATAGAAACACTCTTATAAAAGCACCTCTGCTTTTATCCCAGCTGAAAAATTGATTTCTAGCTGTCTGTCTCCTACAGCTGCACATGGTTTACCGTTGTTTTCGTCTCTCAGGTTCAATGACCAGGAGTTGGGTTTAAGCAGAAATGGCAGCTAGCTGAACAAAGTAGAAGGAAGTGGTTCATGTTTAGTCTCTGTGACCCCACAATGTTAAGGTGAGAGTTCGGGGAGAAGTCAGGAAGCTATTGTTTTTCGAAATTCTGATTATTTGGTTATTTTAGCTGGATGGGGTTGTACAGGGCCTCCCTTGGCCACATCGAGAGGCCCTGCACAGAGTTGGTTATTAACCACATGTGTGCTGGCTAGAGCCCTGTGCGCAACTGAGACGAAGAGAATCAGGGAATGTTTAAAACCTTACTCTGAAACTGTATCTTTCATTACGAGCCAGGCTTCAGGAAACCAAAGCCTTCCAAAGGCCACGAAGGGCAGAGTGCGCTGATGTCATGCTCATGTGTGTTTGTCTGAGACTATGTGTGGGTGTGTGTGTGTGTCTGAGTGTCTGCAGACATGGACGTTGTACGTGCATATAAACAGGCTCGGGGTTTTTACCTTTAAGGAGAGTTATTACTGTTTAGTCTCTTTGTTAGTTGTGTTTTAAGTGAACATATGCAAAAAATACACACACTTTACTAGACGTATGTTTTAGAATATTTTCTGCTCTGATGCATCATAAAAGTACATAAAAAAAATACACAAAAATAAGTTTAGGAACTTATTGGTGTACCATTCGGGTTGTGTAATACAACACAATTGATTATGGAGTACAAGCAATTAGTTTTTACTCAAAATTGATCACCAAAAAACACTGGTTGTTTAGTGTAGATAATGTTTAGTGTTACTATGTAGAGAACGATGAATATTGTTATTTATTTTCTAATTTAAAAACATTTTTCTTTGCACCAGCACATACCAGCTGACCGCGATAATCTACCAGCTGCACCAGCTTAGCCTCTGCTTTTTGGAGTAAATAGTAGTAAAAAGTTTTCTTTCCAAAAACATCTCACACCTTGTGTCTAAAAAATAATTAGCTCAATTTTCATTTCCATGTGCAACATGTCGGAATTTATCCTAGCACTGTTTTGAGGCAGGGTGTGCAATAGCCAGGGTGTCAGCTAAATTGTGTAACCTTACAGCTGTCGATTGCTACAATTCACTGATTTGGTGGAGGCCTTTCCTAACTGTCTGAGACACATTTCCCATTCTGTTTACTTTACACCAAAATGCTTTAATCTGTTTCCATCAGACCAGTTGGTGGAGACAGACAAGACGTGAGTTAAACATTATGTTCTCTGCCTCTCTGGTGCCCAATATAGCCAAACAAATCATGTCCTTAATGTGGCTGGTTCCTATTGCAAAATTCCTGGTGAATCTCTACCCCGAGGTTCAACTAGAAGACTGGAGGCCATGATTTCCCCCTTTTCTGCTTGTCAAGATCTGAGGAAATCCTAGCTCTTATTAGTGAAACTATAAGGACATCTCTTTTCTTTGTCTCTCTGTATGAGCTACCTGTCAGCTTGCCTTTGTTTGTTTGCTTGCTCATTAGTACTACAAAGTAAAGATAGTGCTTGATGAAAAGCATGTAGTAGAGAAGATAAAAACACCACCGACGAACAGTCCACAAAAAACTATATCAAAGGCAACCACACTCCCTGTGGCTTCTACTTTTGTCAAGGCTTGGAGCAAAAGCCCACTTCGGTCTCTAATGTCCTGGTGTGGATGCTGTAGTGTGTGGTGGCAAAACCAGTTCCGTGTGTGCAAGCTAAACTGATTGTTCTCTAAAGGTCACATAAAGGTTCCTTTACCAAGTTGCACTTTTATACATAAGCTAAAGACTTCCAAATGTCTTTACAATACAGTGCTATTGTATCAACATATGCTAGAATGCACATAATAACCCAGAAAGGGGTGGGTTTCCTTTTCCTCTCAAGTTTTTCTTTCTTATGTCATCTCAAGGGGGATTTTCCTCAACACCATTGACTCTGGATTGGTCATTATGGATCTAGTTCAGCATTCAGATAGCTGCTCCTATTGACGCCTTCTATTGTTGAACGTGCTAGACAAATAAATGTGTATTGAACACCTTGTTATTATCAAGCTTGGTGGTGATAAGGGAGATATGGATTCTTGGTTTAAGCACTTATGTGAAGGCAGACACTCATCCGCGATTCAATAAAATACACAAAGAGAATGCACAGCAGTGCAAAGCGCAAAGAACAGAGTTCATTAATTAGATATGACCTGGGGTCAAAATCTGTAACTACTGTTTGGCAGGACTTAAAGCAGGAAGCCCAGCAAACTAAACACATCAACACTTCTCACACAATAATCTGCACTCCTTTATTCATGCAGCTTTCTATTAGAGGTCATAACTCACACTTCCCAACCTTAGACCAAAAAAAACCACCCCGTCAACTCTATTGTAGAACGTGGGATGGTCTCCTTAACCAAAGTTTTCTCCAAATGAAGCAAGTCACATGGCTCAAATCAACATAGCTGTGGAAAACAGAGTCTGAAAATGACCACATTCTGACTTCCCAGTTGAACGTTCAATGCAGGGTCATGCTCCTAATACGTGGAGACCCTTAACCAATAATCTACTATGGGAAGGATACATTTAAAGCCCAGGTAACTACGGAAAAAAGATCAGGGTCTGGGATATTAGTTGTTTTATTCATAGTTTGCTTTGTTCTCAGGTATGTTAGGGTATACAGGTGGTATCCAAGCAGTTGCTACTGAGTTTAGCAAAAGATATGATTTTTTATTTTATGTATTTATAAAAAAACTGTTTTTCATAGTGGTGCACTGTAAAAAATAGCACGACAAGACCTGCTATTTGCTCTGAATAGAAACAAAACACAGATTCATGTAAGAATGATTCACTATTCACATTCAATTGATTGTGATTTTTCACTTCAAAAAATTTGACCTGCATTTCATACCTTTAAACTGGGTTGTGATCCTACAAGCAGTGCGCATCCTTAGATATTCACACAAATGAATGAGCAAAAAAAGCACGTTTTCACGTGTTTATATATCTTCATAAGAAAGATTGAAAATGGCCACAATTCTTTGAGATGATCATTTTAGATCATTATAAGGAAAATACTGAATCAGTGGCACACTGAGATTCCTGTTCACATGCACTCTATCTTCTCTCTTTTTTTTTAACGCTTGGCCTGACTCGTCAAAGTCAGAGCACTATTGCACAGCGATATCCAGCCAGACATGTTTATGGCGCCTGGAAGAAAAACTGCAGCACAACACAAACCCTTCCTTTAATGCTAGTCATACATGTACTGTATTTAATGCTTGAGCAGCAATGTATCATGGAAACTACAAGCAGATGTTACTTTAAACTGTCCTGCCAATCACCTCCCCCCAAAAGCAGCACCGTCTTGAACTTTAAAAGGATCTGATCAATCTATGTTCTGGTTGTATGTCTTGTCCCAGGTCTGAAAGATCCAAGATACGTCCTGCTACACAAAGGACTGCATGCTGAGATGCAATGATGATGTTTAGTATATCAGTGTTTTGAGCACCTTTATATAGGTTGTCAGTCTTTTTTCCAAGGATACATAATTGATTAAGTGTCTGTGTATGTGTTTCGGAGTTCAGCAGCAATCCAGGGCGCAGATCCTGGCTAGCAAACTCTGCTTTGCTGCAGAGACAATGCACATTCAGTGCAGTACCTATAAATGTCTACAAATATGTGCTGCTTTACAATATTTCTACTTACTTGGTCCATGAGTGATCTTGTACCCAGTGAGCTTGGAGTGATCTCCTGCGGGTTTCTAATTGTAAAGAAGATCCACACACTCAAACAATCATCCAAAATTTCGATCAGGTTTCTAGATCTAATCTAAAAAGGCGAAGAGAAGAGTAATCCTTCCCACCTCACTAGACAGTAACCATACCTAAGTGATGAGTAATTATTTTGTTATACTTAAGTGATTCTTTTCAAGGAAATGACACGTCTAAGGTAGTCATAGATAACTGTAAGACAGGAACGCAATTTACACACCGAGACATACCTGCAAGTCAATCAAATCCATTGTTGGTATTGCAGAAGAATGAACTTGCATCATTCCTATTCCCTTATTGAATCTATGATACACATTGCATCATTGAAAATTGCTATTTAATTACAATACCTTTCTAAAATGAATGCTTTATTAGGTTACCAGACAGGAAACCAACCCATTCATTGGGTGTTGCACAAGAAGGCATGCTTTCATTGTGGCACCAAAACTCATATCATATGGGAGTGTTGTATCAGGAAGAGCAGAAAAACGGTGCCAATTCAAAATGCGTATCATACGAAAACAACAACAGACAATGTGGTGGATGAAGTGTGTCATTCCTGTAGTTAAATTCAAGTACAAATCCTCTGCTCTGGTAAAAGTAAACACACTCCTTTTACAATTCAGATCTTTGGAAATACAGAAGTACTCACTTTTAAATAAAAGTACAGATCTATGTAACCTTTTTCATCCTTCTTTGAGATCATTCTTCAATGTTATTTATTTTTGAACGATATACTCACTGATGCGATTCAATGTTTCATTAATCCTTCTGTGCACCATCAGACATTTTATAAGGAGAGATTTTATTATTGTTCCAGAGACACATTGAGAAAGCTCTTCACTCCACACACATTCTCGTCAGAACCATGGGGTTACACTTGTGGCCTATTGTTTAAAGCAATTTATGTAGTCGCTTCAAAACCTTAAAGTAGCAATGAATGGCATATTTGTCTGAAACATAGTGAAGGGAAGTGGCAGGACTGTGGATAAGATGTTAGAATTCTGATTGGAAGGTCATTGGTTCACATTCCACGACCACCAAACTGGGTCCTTGAGCAAGGCCTTTAACCCTCAATAGCTCAGCTGTTTGCTTTGGCATCTGCTAAAATTCCATAAATGTAAATGAGTAAAAAATAAGATTTAAAGGTAGTGAAAAAGATGCATTTAAAGGCAGTGAAACAAAAGTTTCCCCACAATGATAAAACCCAGATAAAGTCCAGACATATATAACAAAAAAATAGCATAACATAGAATAACATAGGGATAACTTACTTTGAGTGCATTGAGATAAACTATTAGATTATGTATGGAATTTTTTTAAACTAACAATGATATTTGTTTTTTTTTCAACCTAGAATTTTGAAAGTAAAATGAAAAAGAAAGAGTCTGCCATTAAAAACGCAAAGCAATTGAGGTAAAAAATTGAGGTAATTTCAAGGCCTGCCTTCTAAAATGACACAATCATCAGTGCGCTGAAAATACTCACAGAGCCAAAACAAAGACATTGTCTACAACAAAGAAAACACACACAGCTTAGTTGTGTTACAGCTCAATATTGACTTCTGCAGGTTGGTGGTACACGGGAGCGCCGGGATTTTTTCCCCTGCAGCCTTTTGACACGTTGATGAGTTGCTCTGTATTTCTGTTGACTCAGAATTGCACTCTCTTGCCGATTTTTGTTTCTCGAGAGGCCCCAAGGAGCCCAAAGTCACACGCCTTTTGGTGCAGATTGAATAAAAATCAAGTGTATAAAGACAAGCACGATTTTTATTTTTGTGGGTTGTTCTGCCACTGGGGGAAACTGCATGGCAAAGTAACTTCTTCAAAAAGAGAAGAGGTGAGGCGTTGATTCAGAAGGCAGACATGTGCTCTCGGAAGACCGTGCTGTGCTGAAGACCTTGGGGAATTGCTCTGTCTCTGCTCTTTTTTTCTAACATCTTTCATTCTCTCTCTCTCGCTTTCTCTATCGCTCTTTTTCTTCCTATCTCTCTCTCTCTCTCTCTCTCTCTCTCTCTCTCTCTCTCTCTCTCTCTCTCTCTCTCTCCTTGTGCACTTTACTCTATCTCACTTGCTTTTTCATGTTTCCTTGCGTCTGCTTAGTGTGTCTGACATGATACTTAGTATGAAGATTGGTTTGTTTGTGCTGTTCCTGCAGAAAATAAAAAATGCAGACATGAAAAATGGAGGAAAATGAAAACAGGTTTGTAGGATCTTTTCTCCGTCTCTATTTTGGATAGCAAGTTAAATTTTTAGTAACAGATCTGAGTTTTATATATATTAGGACTGTTAAAATGAATGTTTTAATAAAATAAATAACATTCAAACTTGTTTTAAGGGCACTAATTTTATTAACGCATGATTAATGCAGCATGCATTTCTGTGACCATTTGTTTTTACAAAAAATATAAATAAATAAATATAAGAGGCGGAATTAAATCCTACACACGTTTATTCACAACGTCACAACTTACTTTACCCAGATATATACCCTAAGTGAACATGTCAAAACTGTGTCCAAGTGTCAATATCTTGTGTGAGCATTGTTATGTAGCGCTGCCTCAATCCTCCTAAACATGGAATTCACCAGAGCTGCACAGGTTGTTTCTGGGATCCTGTTCCACTTCTCTTTAATGACATCAGGGAGATACTTGGTGTTAGACACATGGCACGTCTCCACCTTCCGCTTGAGGATCCCCACAGGGGCTCAATACGGTTCAGGTCTGGAGACATACAGTACTTATTCACTCCATCACCTTCTCCTTCAGCTTCCTTAGCAAGGCAGTTGTCATCTTGGCGGTGTGTTTGGGGTCGATATTATGTTGAAAAACTGCCGTTCGGCCCAGTTTCTGGAGGGAGGACGTCATGTTCTGCTTCAGAGTGTCACAGTACATGTTGGAATCCATGTTTCTCTTAATGAACCACAGCTCCCCAGTACCAGCAGCACTCATGCAGCCCCAGACCAAGATACTACCACCACCATGCTTGACTGTAGGAAAGACACAATTTTCTTGGTACTTCTCACCAGGGCGTCACCACACATGCTGGACACCATCTGTCCAGTAGTCAGTAGTCTCATTAGACCACAGGACATGGTTCCAGTAAGTCATGCTCTTTAACAGGTTGTCTTCAGCAAACTGTTTGCAGGCTTTCCTGTGAGCCAGCTTAAGCCGACTTGTTGCAGCGTGTGGCGTACGGTCTAAGCACTGACGAGTGGACCTTCCGCTTCTGCAGCCTCTAAAGCAACGCTGTAGCACTCATGCCTATGTTTTTTAAAGCAGCTTCTGCACCTGACCCACAGCACAAGGACTCAACTTCTTTGTTGGACCCTTGTGAGGTCTGTTCTTTCTGGACCCCGTCCTGGAAAACCTCTGTATGACCCTGACCACTGTACTGTTACTCAGTTTCAGGGTGTCACTGATGTAATATATATAATATATAATATTTCTCAATTCTCCACACAAATATAGGGAGCATTTAGAGTACTTCTTATAGCATTTCTATAGGATTCAGTGTCATCATTGCAAATGCATGTACATACTGCAACAGTACAAACTGGGACTGAGTCTCTGATGTATATAGGATGAAGTCAAAGACAAAGAGAGAAGAATGCTAACACTGCCCAGGTGAAGGTTGACTCCACATGCATTTCTCTCTCTCTCTCTCTCTCTCTCTCTCTCTCTCTCTCTCTCTCTCTCTCTCTCTCTCTCTCTCTCTCTCTCTCTCACACACACGTTCTCTAATTCTTTATTCTGTTTTCTTCTGCCGTCTCTGTTGCCGAGTGCTCAATACCTCTCTTACCAGCTGTATGACAGAAAAAGAGGTTATTCTTGGCTGACTCTCTCCTCTCTGTCAGCGAAAAAAAAACAAAAAAAAAAACAGCTTTTCCTGTGCTGCTCCAGCCTGTCTGGGGCCCCATGCTTTCCACTTCTTTTTTTCTCTCCCCCTTTCACTGCTTTCCCCCCTTTTTTCTTTCTTTTTATCCTTTCATACTGACTCATATCTCTCATTGCTCCCACATCTTGCCATTTATCTATTGTTGCTTTGGAGACACCCATTTATCTGAGATAGTCAACAGATTTTTTTTTTTAAACACCACTTTTTTTTAAATATCAAAAAATATTAATATAAAAGACAAACACACACACATTCTTACACATTTTGTTCCCAGCAGCTAGAAATAGCGCAGGCATAACACCAGTCACAGTGAGTTTTTAGGACTTTGTTTTGGAAAAAAACTGCTGACTGTAAGTGGATTAAGCGATCCGGGAGATAATCTTGTTGAAGCGCCTCTACTCGAGTAGGTCTTTTCTTCGCTGTTATTAATAAAGATACACCGGATTACAAAAGCAACTGAGAAAAATTTCAGGCATTAGTTGTAGTTTCGGCCACATGTCTTGACTCGAATGCTGAATTATACTGCATGTGAGAGACTGATTTCAGCCTTCTTTGGTTTCTTAACTTTGGAATGAGGTCTGTCCATTAGGAGTTGACTAAAAAATGTGTACCAGAAGTGTCAAATATCAAAAACCTGTGAAAAATAAATCTAGAGGTGAAAATGGTGAGCTCTTTAACCTCAGCTATACTTAAATATCAACTAGAGATTTGTGTAGTAATGTATTGTTATCTTCAAGCCATTATTTTTTTTTATGTTGTTTGTACATTCCTACAATTGATTTTGGCTTCCCAACATTTAAACAAACCAGCAGACTAAATTATGTCATTGTAACACCGACCAGGTGGTTCCATTAATGGATGCAGTAGAGTCGTGTTAATGAACATGGTCTTTGTTTGTCCTGCAAACTTCATATCCAATCACTTGCTCAGTTAAAGTGAAAACCCAGTCCTGATCAACACTTCTAATCGGGCTGTTACACTTTTAAGGGGCCTTTAAAAAAGGAACAGCAATTGTCAGTACAAGTCATGGTTCAACTTATGATCTTTCGATCTTATAATGATGATCGCGATACGACAAAATTGTAAAAATATTTAAATTTTTGCATTGCAGGACATCGTAGCTGCGTATATGTTAAGGTACAAAATGTTGGGATGCTGCCAGGTTGTACGCATCTCTGGCCTTGTGAGGTGCCTTACTCTTGCCAGCGCACTGATCAATCACATCAGCTACATTGGGGCTTCTTATCGCTTGTTTCATTCGGCTCTGCTCTCCATTCGCAAACCATTGCTTGCCACTGCCACATACTTATATACTGTAAAGTTTAGACATTACAGTACTGTAAATTGCTGTTTTTTTTTATTTATGTACTGTAATTTGTTAAACTATTAACAAATTACAGTACACTACCCCATACTGATCACCATTCTCTAAGACTCCTGGGTAGGCTGGGCCATGTCTTGACTTGATATTTTTAATTTGGGGAACTACCTGTACTTAATTTAGACATAATTAATAACACTCTCTTGAAATAGAAATATCAGTGCCTAAATATTTGGTGCATTTATTCAGTTTTTTTTAATAATTACGGGACTGACCTTTAAACGCTGCAAATGTTAAAAGAATAACGCGGCTTTGGAAATGATGAATGCGAACACGTGCCGGAATGCACAGAAGCTAATGCAATCCAAAATAGGTCACAATGTAAGCAATTAGACGAAAACTCTACCTTTCTTTCTGTATTTTAACGGTATTTATCAGCCATTTTAGTTGTCCTGTTCAGCTGCTAGAAATGAATGGCAATTCCATTTCTTTTCCTGCCACAATTGCCAATTAAGTTATAATGACCTCTGTCTTTATCATTTTCTGTCTTTCTGGGACCGTCTCTCACAAAAACCTTATAGGTAGGAGTGAATAAATGTTGCCGTTAACTGAGAACTGAAGGCACCTACCTTTCACGTGGTGTGATGAGTGATGATTATGTACACTAATTCCCTTCCTTTCCAATTTGCTCAATGATAAATGACGTACTCTTGTGTTTCTAGTTTGGCCCAGACCATCACTTATACGTCGAGTGCCAAACTGTTTATCAGTCAAACCCAATTCCTATTCCTCACAGTGTGATTTTGATCAGTCAGGGTGTGTCTTGCCTTACGTTCAACGCTGTCATTAGTGCCATGTCCTTGGGTTTGAGACATTCGTCTCACTGGCATGACCAAGAGAGGATACTGTAATGGATGAGTCGTCATGGCATAGCAAGGTAACACTATCCGTCTAAGGAAAGAATGCTTACTAAAGGATATGCAAGGGCTGTGCAATGCCATATACATCTACTTGGACTAACTACATTGCATGATGCCATTACTTTTGATGACAGGTTGATGTGTTTGGGGTCTAATAAGACAGCCAACTTGTACATTGCGAATACTTATGGATGTAAATTTGGCTGGAATTGATGTTCAGTAAGGTCATCTCGGTCAGGAGGTGTTAAATAGTGGACCTACAAAGTAACTGTTGGTTTCTGGGTCCACCATGACCCTGATCAGGATAAAGCATTTACCTGTCAGGGCCTGTTCAGTCAGAGTCAGCTTTTATGTAAAAGGATAGGGATAGGTGTGTGCTATTAAATTTTAGCGCATGATGCTGGATGTGAAGCAGCCAGTGGTGGACGAGGTACACAAACTGTATAGATAGTAAATATACACTAGATGGAATGTAAAAGGTTATTTCATTAATAGTAAAAGTGCTCCAATTAAACTATTGAGTTATAGTACAAAACTATTTACCTTCAAATGAACTTTTGTCCAAAGTATTATGATTTATAATGGCTACAATGTTCTATTGTTATTTTTGTCACAAGACTCTTCCTTAATCAACTCAGTTTATGTAAAAAGACTTTACTTTTCACATAAACTGTTACTTTTAGCACACCAATCTATTAATTAAAGGATATTAATTAGTCATTAACAATGTTAATTAACACCGATTGATTAAGAGCTCAAAAACTTTTAAAATAGTACAAATAAGGCCACGGGTGTTGTGGGAAGTTAAAGACCATTATTTATTACTTGAAAAAGTTTCTGCTTCGTGTTAAACTGATGCTAAAATGTATGTTGGTGCTAAGTAGATACCACCAAGTGGCAAACAAAACAATTTGAAAACAGAGCATACGCTCGACCCTGATTGGTGCATTGCTGCCTGATTGACCAGTTAGGTTTTTATCCGCTCATAAATAAAAAGGTGATTTTACAAAATGTAGTTGAGTAAAAAGTAAGATATTTGAAATGTATTGAAGTTAAATAAAAGTCTCGCCAAAAGAAAAAGCTTCATGAGTACAGTAACTAATTATATTTGCTTTGATATTGTCCACCACTGGAAGCAGGTTATCTCACTTAAAGCATGCCAATTGATAGCATTGTTAAAGCTGTTGTAGATGTTTAAAGGGATACACATACTTTTTTTAGATACATTCTATATTGATCTAGAATTCTGCCTGCCATAAATCATTGAATGGAATAAAGTAGTGAAATAAGATTACATTCATTTTCAACAATTTTGCATAGTTAATGAGACTATTATTAACTAGGCTGTTGGTGTTGATTCCTTATGCTGTTTCTCATTATATTTATCATTTTAACATTTTCTTTTCCAGTTTGTAAAAAAGTATTTTGTGCCTCGGCCTCAGTTACAGAACATGCATGATCTATTATCTATAGGGAAAATTTGTCTCACTCTGTATGCAACTGCGACTAAATGGTTACCATTGAATAAAACTGAAAATGATCTATTTGTATATTTAGCAGTTTAAATGCACCCCATTAGCCAATCAGAATCATGCATAATCATCCCATGAATTTAAGGTTAAATAGAGATTGAAGTAAAAAGATTAAAGGCTAATTTGAACACTGATTGGTTTACTTTTTTTTTTTTTTTTTTTTTGCGTAAGTTAAATCATAACGAGTGAATTTCTTTCATTCTGTGTAAGAATTTATATGTGAAAAAAAATATACATATAAATGATATGTTTTATACAGCCTCCTGTGGCAGACCCTTGTCCACTTCCAAATTTAAACCACTTCTCCTCAGGCACTTCATGCAGTCTTTTCTTCTCCATGTCAGAAGAGTGAAATCAGCTCCTGATGGAAAATAGGAATCCCATTTTTTTTCACAAATGCCCTATAGTAATGTAGAATTGATCCTTCCACATGCTGTGCCTTTGATGTCCGGTGTCTGTATATCTGGACGTCTGTGTTGCTAGGAGTGTTTTGAGAAACCGATGAACGGGATAAAGTGAACTCAGAAGGGACTATAACTATAGCCCCTTTATCTCAGACACATATACCACCATTTTAATTTGTATTACATTAGTTTTGCTATTAGTTTGTTGCAAGAGGTTCAAATACCACTTCAGCATGAGCATGAGCAGTGGAGCATGAAAAACATCAAGGAGTTAAAAAGTCCAGTGATGTTTTGCTTAAACTTTTCTCAGGCAGGTTTTTAATGCAAAATCTGGACACGGCTTCTTTGTTCTTCTGTAGCAGCCAGGTGTGCCGACACCAGACCTGTCAGTGTGGATAGATAAATAATGTAAACCATTTTTCATTAATTATAGGGAATTAAAATCACAATTACAAGTACAACACAATTTATCATAGTTCATACACACATGCTATATTTACTGTAGTATTTGGCTTGTTGAGTGACTGAAATGAAGCCTCATTAGAAATCATTGCAGATACTTGGTATCAGCACGTCTCAGTACATCCGGAATCAACAGAAGGTGCTGCTATTCACTTTGCAGGACCACTGGCTGAACATTTGCAGGAGGCACCTAAGGTTCAACCTCTGCATAAGAGCAACAGCCACAATACACACTGAGTAGAGAAGGATGGATTATGGACATACACACCTGATCTTTCCTGCTATTTGTAGCTCTCCTCGAAACTGTTATCACAAAGCTGGAGGCATGCAATTGTATAGGATCGTTGGATGCGGTATAAAGAAATTTGCATTCACTTGAACTTGAAAACCCAAACCTGTTCAAGCAAGGCAATGCCCCTGTACATAAAGCGAGCTCCATGAAGATATGGTTTACATGGTTTGGAGAGGAAGACTTTAAATGGCCAGCTTTAGAGCTCTGAGAACAATCCTTAGTAGAATTCAATAATTCCCTTGTGGCTGATGAACACAAATGTCCACAAGCACACACCAAAATCTAGTGGAAAATCTTCCCAGAAAAGTGAAGGGATATATCAGAGCAAATTAGGACTAAATGTGGAATGCGATACTGAATAATCACCTACCATACTTATGTGTCTTGTCCAAACTTTTGGCAATATAGTGTTTATAAACAGAAAAATTCATGTAGGTTTATGGAATGAGCCAGCAGCAGTCTGGGTTTTTCATCAAGCAGAGGTTAATAATTTAGCACGAGAATGGTTGTCCCCAAATAATTTAACATCCTGCCAACATCCTGCCCACTTAAAGACTTCTTAATAAAGACTGTCTTTATTAACTCAGTGTGGGACGTCTATAAACTAGAAATGTATTGCTGGAAATGACTTGAACTACATTAAAGCAAAACCTTAAAACAGGAAAGAAACAAATCCCTTTCTCACAGCTCAGCATTGGCAGCTAACATCTCTGCAGTCACCTACTGTATATCAACAAAATAACTCAATGTGCCAAATCTTGGGCATCGTGAAAAGAAATCTACAGATTTGCAAACACCCTGTGATCTACAAGAGCTGTCAGCAACTCCTCATTTCTCAATTTCATGAACCATTAAATCCAAGCTGCAACTCTCATGCTCAAATTCAACTCTCAAGGCCCTACTAGCTTTCATCGAGGACAATGAGTTAAAGGCTTTTCATTCATTCATCTTCAGTAACTGCTTTGTCCCAGTCAGGGTCAAGGTAAATCAGTAGCTTATACTGTAGGAACACTGGGTATGAAGCAATGAGAGACCTGGAATGGGATACCTATGTTCAATTCAGGACATCAAGCACACACAAGCAATAAACATAGCCGAAGTTTTTTTGACGTGGGAGGACACTGAGAACTAAAGAACACTGAGGAAACCCATGTGGACACAACCTCCTAAGCAACCCTATCAGCCAGGAGTTAACCTTGTATTAACTAATTGCTGGTGTACCTCAAGAATCAGTGTTTTCTACACTTACAACTCTCAAATTTACCTGTGATTCCTTCTGGAAGAAGAACTTGGAAGAAACCTGTACAATTACAAGAAGCACATGCAAAATATGTTGTCCAGGAGAAAAACTGAATCCGGTAACTGTAAATATATATCTGGTGATTTGTTTTTGACCCTTGCAATGCAATGTTTTTTATACAACTTGGAGGGCTTCAAAACAGTTCAACCTGAATGAAAGTTCACCATCTCCAGCAAAAAATAAATAAAATTGGAGAAAGTTCCGTTCTAACTAGTCCTTCACCTTTACCACAGCTGCAGTCTGTAAGACATCTTGGTGGAATGATTGATGCCAAACTTGTTTTGACCAATTTGATAATTTCCAATATAGCAATTTAGCAGTCATCAAGCATAGACCTGCAAAATGCACTGATGGCTAAGATGGAAATCTTATCCAAGCTTCTGCCAAGGCTTGCAATGATAACAAACAACAGTTAGTACATGGAAGGCCTTGATTCTGAGTCATGTCTAGATCAAGATTCATGCTCCATAAATCAGACCAAGCTGATGTTAGAATGAAGTTTTGCAGATGTAACCTTGAGCAGCTAAGGGATTTCCCCTGGTAAATTTATGATTACGATTGAAACCGACAGTCTCAGAGTGTTGTTTTTTTATGCAACAAAACCAGTATACTTGTGATGTTGTAGGTATAGCATTTAAGGAAAATGTCCCTGATAGAGAAAAAAAATTATACCAAAAATGGACGCATACCAATCAAGAAAGAATATTATTTCTGGTTAAACATATAATGACTTGAGAAAGCCCTTTTGTTGTCAATGTGGTCCAAATTGAGGTTTTATACCATATATTTCTATTTAATATAAATATATTTCCCTAGAATTATGCCAAAAGTACACTATGGACAAAAGTATTGGGACACCTGTCCTTTCCTGTGATATATATTTACATTTGAAGCATTCAGCAGACGCCCTTGTCCAGAGCGACGTACAAAAGTGCTTTGGGTCTCTAGCAATGAATAAATCACTGGTACGCTGGATTACAAAATCAATATAAATCAGACTATAATTCTTGATTTT
>NC_139589.1:22596168-22603668 GCF_946808225.1 Silurus aristotelis | reverse complement strand
ATGCGTTTATGACCTCTAGAATAGACTACTGTAATGCATTACTAGGTGGATGTCCTGCATCATTAATAAACAAGCTTCAGTTAGTTCAGAATGCCGCAGCAAGAGTTCTTACTAGGTCAAGAAAATACGATCATATAACCCCAATCTTATCGTCCCTACATTGGCTTCCTATTAAGTTTCGAATAGACTACAAACTACTGCTACTCACTTATAAAGCACTAAATGGTTTGGCTCCCATGTATCTATCCAGTCTCTTAACACGCTACAATCCGTCACGCTCCCTGAGATCTCAAAACTCTGGGCTTCTAGTAGTTCCTAGAATAGCAAAGTCCACTAAAGGCGGTAGAGCATTTTCACATTTAGCTCCTAAACTCTGGAATAGTCTTCCTGACAGTATTCGGGGTTCAGATACACTCTCCCAGTTTAAGTGTAGATTAAAAACATATCTTTTTAGCAAAGCCTACACATAACACACATCACACACATCACATCACAACCTTGTGCTCCAGAACATCTGATCACATGCACATTATCAACTTGTGCTGTTAATATCATGAACAGCAGCTACGCTAATTCCTCTCCACTGCTTCTCTTTCTCTCCCCATCCCGAGGCTTCCTGAGGTTTGGCCAGCTCCAGTCACGTCCCACCTCGTGAAGATTATGGACCTATGGATGATCATGGAGAAGTAGATGCCGAGTGTTTAAAGGCCCTGGCATGGAGAAGCTGATGCTGGATCTATGATGATCACAAATTGTTCTGTATTGTTGAAAGATTTATGACCAAACTTTTGATGTCACCCATATGAGGATGGGTTCCCCTTTGAGTCTGGTTCCTCTCAAGGTTTCTTCCTCATATCATCTAAGGGAGTTTTTCCTTGCCACTGTCGCCACGGCTGCTCATCAGGGACAAACGCACACCATTCACCTTCACTGTTGTTTTCTGTAAAGCTGCTTTGAGACAATGTCTGTTGTGAAAAGCGCTATACAAATAAACTTGACTTGACTTGACTTGACTTTCTTTCTTTCTTTCTTTCCTTCCATCCATCCATCCATCCATCCATCCATCCATCCATCTATCTATCTATCTATCTATCTATCTATCTATCTATCTATCTATCTATCTATCTATCTATCTATCTATCTATCTATCTATCTATCTAGAATGTTATTGAGCTATATGATAAAATAAATTATCCTTAACACAAAACCCAAAGGTTTATCTATCTATCTATCTATCTATCTATCTATCTATCTATCTATCTATCTATCTATCTATCTATCTATCTATCTATCTATCTACCTGAAAGTTGTAAGATCAAATTTCAGCACTGGAAAGCTCCCACTCCTGGGCCCTTGAGAAAGGCCCTCAGCCCTTAATTACTCAGTTGTGTAAATGAGACAAATAAAGTTGCTCTGGTTAAGGGGCATCTGCTGCATATCCACCTCTTTCTTTCTTTTCTTTTGCTTGACGAATTAATAATGTTGATCGTGCTATATAAAGCTTTAGTATGGGAAATACACCATGTCTGCAAACAGAGCTGTGGGGAATGCTGGCTGCTGTAAAAGCTAACATTACTGGTTTATTATTTAGCCTCGGTTAATTTCAGAAAGACATTAATCGGGTAGTGTCTGACACAGTATCATCAGAAAGGCATTGCTTCAATGTAGAAAAAAAAGAATCTAAACTGTGGAGAAGAGTAGAATAAGGTTGAGTCGGATGATGATGGTGAAACGTATGTCTTTCGTGATGCGTACTAATATACTAATATAGAAATATTATATCTGCTGATGTTTTTGTTCATCGTCCTTATTTTTCAATACAATTCTCACTTGGAACAAGGGACCTAAAATGAAAGAGTTTACGCAAACTCATTACTGCGCACACACCCAAAGGAAAATCTTACTGTCATATATTCCCTTAAACCCAAGACAAAACCACATTGCTTTGTTTCTTCTCCGAATCCCCAGCCGCCAACCCAGTGATGGATGTGCTCAGTATGTCTTTTGTCACCGAATGTCACTTCGTGGCTATGCTCTGAGTCATGGTGGATTATTAAAGCTCTCCTTTGTCCCCTCGCGTGACCTCCGCAGCGAGCCTGATTGGCCCCGTCACGCTGTCTTTCTCTCGCGTCTCATTTCGATGAACATGACAAGGCAGTTTAGTTAATCGGTTCATTTGCAGATTGAAACATTACTCCATTACACTGGGTCTGCTTTTGAGGAATGGATTGTAAACTGGGGGTACATTAGGGTTTTCTTTTGCCTCTCACAGTCAAACATTTTTCCACTAGCATGCTGATCGGTTGATTGAAATATTTCAAATCTATAAAAAAAATCTAGAGATAGAGCAAAATTGCCAGTGTTTTATGATGCTGCAAAATCTATAATGGCATTAAATGCGTTCTTTGCTTGTTCAGCAATTCACAATACAACGTCAAGTTTATTTAGCGTTTCCGGAAGCTTTGCGGTTTCTTGTAACATGTCAAGCATTTTTTTTACGGCTCATTAACCTTCAAGAGAGAAGAAAAAAAAGAGTCGGATAAAGGAATGATTGATTTAACTCAAAGACGTTTCATCGCATGGCCCAGAAATATGGTTTTATTCGAAATGAATTACAAAATCTCAGCAGTCTCTATTGTTGATTATTTTCCTGTAACAGCACGTCTCATTATATCTCATTCCTCACATCTACCATATCAAATATCCCTTAAAAAATGTAAAGCCCACGAATTTTTATTTCATTTCAAACATTTCGAAATTTAAGCCTTTTGTTTTCAGAATTTAAAAATGAAAGCGTTTCAATTGTCCTCTTATCAATGTTCATCTTGTAATACTATTGGCCCGAGAGTGAAACACAAATAAAAACCCTATTTCTGTGATGTAAAGCAAATAAAAAAACAAGTCATGCTGGTCCGCCATTGTGCACGAAGGTGCCAGTGCCATGAGAATGTCTGGTTTCGCAAAAAAAAAAAAAAAAAAAAAAAAAAAAAGAGAGAGAAAAAAAATCCATCTTTCGCTTTCCATCGCATTTGAGTGGAAGAAAGCCAGGATTTCCTAATTCTGAGAGAAAGCGGACCTCTTAACAGATTGATCTGCAACAGGGGACAGTCTATTCTTTCAAAAACCAGCCTGAAATAAGCTGCACACTGTACAGTTTAATTTCTGATCACATTGAAAGAGTCTCCTTCCCTCCATCCTGCAGATTCTGGTGCAGGGGAGAAGTGCGAAGAAGGATCTGATTATCGGCCTGCGTTTCTTCATGGATCCGTTCTACTTGGACATCCACATGGGTGAGTTGGAGACTTTGGGCTATTTAAGGAAACATTCACGTTTATGTGTTGGGTATTTATTGTCAATTGAAACAGAGAGTCAAATGTGGAATAATTCGAAATAAGCAGTTGATTTGAAATCCTGTATCCTAATCCTGTATAGTGTTTTGTTGGAAATCACTGCAGAACCTGACGAGGCCTTGTGTTACTTTAACATTTATTTAATAAAAAAAAAAAAAAAATGTATTGGGTTACTTTTTGTTTCTATTTTTCTTTTGTCACATCACATTTCTTTTGTTCTTTGTTTTTCTCTTTCTTTCCCTGGTGTTTTTCTTTTCATCTTTCCTATTCATTTTTTTTATTTATTTCTCTTAGTTCCTTCTTTCATTCTTGATATTTGTCACTGATCACTTTCTTCTTCGTTTCTGTCAATTGGTCTCTCTATCTTAGGGTTCTTTCTTTCTTTCTTTCTTTCTTTCTTTCTTTCTTTCTTTCTTTCTTTCTTTCTTTCTTGCTTTCTTTCTTTCTTTCTTTCTTTCTTTCTTAGGGTTACATTTTTATTCTTCATTTATCCAGTTTTATCTATCTATCTATCTATCTATCTATCTATCTATCTATCTATCTATCTATCTATCTATCTGTCTGTCTGTCTGTCTGTCTGTCTGTCTGTCTGTCTGTCTGTCTGTCTGTCTGTCTGTCTGTCTGTCTGTCTGTCCTAGTTATTGATTATTTTGCTCTTAGTTTTTTTTTACTTTACTGAAATTCCTCTACAGCAACGTGAAAAACTCTGCCATTTACAGCAGTTGTTGCCGTCCCAATTATTAAATTTAGGGAGCAATTACATTTTCACATAGGGCCAATAAATAATAAATGAAATCATAATTTAACAACTGCATTTTGTATTTACTCTGGTAAATATAAAAAAATTCCCAATGATCTGAATCATTTGTGTGACAAAAACACACAAAACAAAAAATCAGGAAGGGGACAAATACTTTTTCACAGCACTGTAACATCTACTTAATGATATGTTTGATATATTGAGCCGTTAGTAGAATGTAGCTCTTATCTTTTCACTAAGTATAAGTAGCAGTTTAGCGTTTTACGGGAGGACAGAATGATCCTCTGGGTTACTTGTGTTGGCTGGAATGCAGGCCAGGGCCGGGACATTGTTTGGCTCGTGTTATCCTTTTGGATTTCATCAGTCGGGACAAAAAAGAAGGTGAAAAACTAGAGGTGTCGAGGATCTCATCCCACCGGGAAGCAATCATGTGCTTGGCAAAATGAGCTTTGGGGTATCGATTTTGCAACATGGCCCGCATGGGCAGCAGGGATGTAATGTAAGCCAGGATTTAGCAGAAAAATGACCTTTTTTGTTAAGGTGATTTTGACTCATCTGCAAACCCCTGAAGTTACGCACATAATGGTAGATTTACTCTGTTCTGAATTAAGATTTTCTCCTTCTAAATTATAACCTGAATATTCAGTTTTGTTTAAATGATGACCAAATAATGCATTTAGACCCATGAGATACACCAACTAATTAGAATAAAGCTGATTTGGATGCTGGAGCTGTAGGTGGAGACAGACACGTTGATGCTACTGTAGACATGCCGTTCCATGTGTGCCACTGTGTCCTTGTCAATCAACCAGACTTTCCATATTCTACACCACATGTGCAGTGATGCGGGCAAAAAGAGCAGATCCCAGTGGCCCAGCAATACAGGAAAAGAATTTTAGGGGAAAAAGGAAGCATGTCCTTTGAAAAAAAACATACATGAGAATAAAAATATGGGATATTTTTATGAAATTGTAAAAGTTGCCTCAAACTGAAATCCTAACACATAGACACGTTATGTACGTCCACATGTACTCCAGACTGTTCGTTCACTCCTTCCATTACCATCAAAACACAAATACCAGGTTTTAGCTGGCGATCCGTCGGCGCAGTACGAAAAACATCACCCCGAGGAAGTCGGAACCTCAACCACACCCTTGGATTCTTTCCGTATATTGACTAAGTAATGGAAAAAAAATGATACACCACACCCTCCTGCAACATTACAGCATAAATCTTTGTGGTATTTTTTGTTTCATTTGTTTTTTCTGTACTATACAGTCATCATTATTCTTTATACTTTTACAAAACCATCTGGAGATATAAAAAATAGTTCTCAGAAGGTGTAAAAAAAAAACACAGCAAATCTATAATAAAAGCTATAAACACTCGTTCCTTCACCCGCATCTCTTTCTGGTTCTGGTTCTGTTCATATAGAGTGTCTGCTATATTCAGTTCCTGTTTATTGTGAAATAATATTTGAAAGCCTGCATATATAGTACAGAGAATAATTAAGTTCATTGGATCATGTTTTTATATTAATATCCTGCTTAATGTCAGGATTTTATGCTCCCATCATGATTTGCCTCAAATTTGTCTTGTTTTGCTTCTCGTCTCATGCTGTTGCTTGGCTCATGCTCAGGTTCCATTTTTTGTTCTGTATAGCTGTATACGGTAGGTATGCTGTATAGGTCACAACTGGACTCAAGCTCCATTTCCTATCAGACACTGTGGCCTTCAAACATGGCCGCTCTGAAGTCCCAACACACACTTGCACGTTTACAATCACCCTCATACCGTTAAGTCGCACCGTTTTCCAATGGCATTCATCCAAGCCACAGTTTGACAGGATTTATTCTCATTCAGCTCAAAGCAAAGTAATACGTTCAGTTGACTCTTCTTTGGCGTTCACCAAGCCTTTAGTGCAAAAAGGCCCAAACTTTTTTTCCTATTAGGGGCCAAAAATCTCATTTTGTTGAATAAATATTACATCATACCAAACTGCATTTTTATTGAAATGTAAAGTTGCGATGGTTCTCTTCATTTCTGTCATAATATTATAAACAAATGTTATGATTTTTTTGTTTGTCTAAAGAAGTTTTACTTTCAAAGTTTTCTAGTTCCGTGAAAATTTTAGTACAGTGAAAACAGAAACAATCCCATTTATAGCACAATAAAGTGCAAATATAGAGTGCATATATAGAGTGTATATATGGCATGGAAAAGGTCAAGTTCACCACAGGACAACTTTGGCACACAGGCACTAGTTTGGGAATCTTTGTTTTAGTCTGTGGTTTTTGATCTTCTTGTCATTCTCTTATTTTGCTTAGTTTACTGATCATTTAACCCAAGTTTGTTCTACGGGTCTGGTTTTGGATTATTATTTGGATTTGATTCCTGTTTATTTGAAAAAACATCATCTTAATCTACATTTGCATTCACTTCCCACTTCATTACATGACAAAAACAACAACGATGATGACGATGATAATAATAACAATCTTCTTCCTCCGTTCCTCTTCCTTCCCTGCACAGCCTTTCTTATGAGTTCATTTCTAATCCTGTAAATCCTCGTCACTCCCCATGAAAATACTCGTGTTTTCAGCTTTGCCACCTCTGACTCCTTCTCCTATCTTTTTGTCGAATAATAACAAACAACAATATTAATAATGAAAATCATGTTTGACCTTTGCGCATTAAAAAAAAAACAATTCATAAGAGCTAAACACTGCTTCACCTGCTCCCTTAAGGTTTGCATTAAAATATCTTAGAAACTCAGCACTGAAAGACTTGAAACTACAATTTGGGACACATTTTGCTAGTCGTCTCGATATAAAGCTGCTGAATTCATTCAGTACTTCAGAAAAACAAGAAAATGGTGGTAGGTAGAAGTTCAAGACTCTGGGTTACTAATCGAAGGGTTGGGGTTCACACCTTGGTATCACCAAATTACTACTTTTGGGGCCCTTAAGCAAGGCCCTTAACCCTTAGTGCTCCCTGAGTGCTGTATCATAGTTGACCCTGTACTCTAAACCCAGCTTCTTAACATCGCTGGAATACGTGAAGAAAGATTTTCACTGTGCTGTAAAGTAGCACCTCTTACTTTCTTTTTTAAAATCAATAATGTAAGCGTGAAACAGTTGTCATGTGATCTCTGGATCTTCTATGCGCCAAGAATTTATCTCCTTTTACATATACAGAAAAGCATTATACATTCAAGCTTATTAAAATGTCATGCGTCCAGTCTGACTGTCGTTTTTTAGTTTAGAGTGCGACCTGAAATCATTAAAATTTAACTGAACTGAGATAAAAAGAAATTCGTTTATAGCACAATCCAGACTGGATCACAGATACGGAATCATCGTGCTGCCTCGGGTTGCCCCGAAATGTTTT